>NC_136489.1:130638338-130668338 GCF_053919585.1 Euprymna scolopes
AAGTAATCCAATTTATCAAATGTCCACTAGCAATTACTACGACATTGTCCCATTGATCACTATACACTTATTAACCCTTATCCTCGAGTGATATCTGGCCTTGGTAAGTGGTTACTCCTTTGTAAAAACATAATTTTTAATCATGCGAGCAATATATTATATTGAAAAACCAAAACAAATAGCCAAACAATACGAGAAGGTTTCTGTGCACAAAAAAGTAACTAAGTCAATAATTGAGCGATCTTTATGAGTAAAAAAATCAATATTTTTATTTCTACTTAATATTCTGTCAATGTGTATGACAAAATGTTTTTGTACCAGTACAAACAAATACTGAACACATAAACCAATGACGCACAACTAAACCAAACTATAATTCTATAATTGTTTAATCATGGAAAGTCAACATTTTATAATTATGGATGTCTTAAATGAATTATTGGTTTATTTATTTGAGCACTTGAACATGTTTATACTTCTACATAAAACAATGAGAAAAGGAAATAAGGAATGAAGATTCCAGCATGCAATTTTGCTTTGCCTTCATGAATACGTCAAATAGATAGACAGAGGAGAGAAGTTATGGATTCTCGTGAAGAATCCAGGAGAAAAATGTGTGAAATCAAATGGCAAATATTATATGGAATGAGGCTTTTGCTGAGAGTGTTAATGTACAATAATAATAATAATATTAATAATAATAATAATAATAATAATAATAAGCAAAAAGGTATCCGCCTGACCTTTCGGGTCGAGACGTCTTGAAGGAGATTAGCTTTGATCAATGTGGGGGGAAACCCTTCATATCAGCCAATTGCTATTCGTTTGGACGCTGCCAAATCTCACCCTTTTGGGGGAGTTGGTTTTCTCCAACATCGTGGAGAAACAAATACGGCGGAAAACGGGAAGCTTCACAAGCCTTCAGCTAGATTTAAAAAGCAACGCTCATTTCTGCGCCTGCGTGATTCTTTACTTACTTACCAACTCCTTCGTTTGGCTATCCACTATTGCGTAATGGTTAACGATAAAGACCGATCACTCCACGTTTTCTAGTTCGATCCCACCTCTCTCTCTCTATATATCTTTTTTCATGTTCTTTTCCTCTTTCGCGGTACGGGTTCCAGCCTGCCTGCCTACTACCACGTTTATTTTACACTTGCAAATACCCGGGTAACGCCGGGGACCCCTGCTAGGTTCTAATAAGTGTCACTAATACAAATCCCAGAACCATTAGAAGATACAGATTGAAGAGATAATGAATTAGATAACAAAATGACTAGAAATAATCGGCGATATTGGTGGAAGATGCACTCCAGAGGAATCAATTATCAAAAACGGTGTTCAATAAAGTATTCTTTTACATGGGAATGTGGTCGATTGGGAAGCAGATATGTTATCTTGTTTCACAGAGGAGTTGCAATACGTGATACTCAGAGCATAATAATTATCATTCAAATGGGAACATACGCAGAGAAGAAAAACGAAAAGTCGTTTGGTAGGGACTTTGTTGTGGTTGTGAAATTAAATAGATCTTAAACATACTTAAATTGTGCCTTAGATTTGGTTAATTCAGTTGTGACACAAAGATATGTATTTTGTTTTTTATACGGTTATAAACTATTTTTAACTTATCTTTACAGAAATTGCAACACGTTTCTGTTCTCATCCAGCGCTAAACTAAAACCTCTTTAATCATTCTCTGTAATCCAGGAATATACAACTACAGTGTGATCCGGATATAAGAGACGCCCTCCCTCGAACCTTACGACTCCCATATCCGATTCGCACTTATATCCAGGGTTTCTTATATCCGGGTTACATTGTACATTAACACAGGCTCTATATTGGGATCAGAGAAAATCTCTCTTTTCCCTGTGGATAATACTTGTTAACGTTGGTATTCGTGCTATATTTACGGCATGTTAAAGTGATTCAGGCAATGCCCCTTTTCATATCTACGGTTCATCTATGTACGTTAATTTTTGCATTTGCATAATATGTTGAACCTTGATTGTTTAGGCATATTAATGTTTGTTGGACATAGTTAATTTTGACGAAACTATGCATTTCGTAAACCCATACGATTCACGTACGCAATAACATCATCACCGCACATAGACGTAGGTTAATATTTTTACATACGTCAAAAAACAAACACGCAAAAAAAACACTATGCATTAATGAATTACAAAAGACCGGAAATAACATCGACCGAAAAGTAGTATTTATTTAAACAATGAAGAGGAAGATATTCTGATGAAACGCAATGTTAATTATCTATTTAAGACTTCCAATCCAAGTATTTATTATAATGATGTCATTTAGAGTGGTTTCATTATATTAAAATTGGGAATATTATTGTTAGTCTATGTATGTATCCTGTCACATTATGACCTGTAAATATTTTAATTAATTTAATTTATTTTTGACATTGATGTTTTAATTAATAAATATTTGAGGTATGTTTAGTACAAGTACGTTAATAAATAAACAATAATAATCACAAAAAAATATCGAGTCAAAAATTACCTACCTTTTGTGTCTTGGCAAACAATATACAATTATAAGTATTACACTGAACCTCGTGGATAATAAAATTAAAAGTATCGTTTCTGATCGAGTAAAAAAACATTAAAATTACTTTTCGGAAAGAAAAGAATTTGTATAATTTACTTAATTTATCGCTCTAAGATAAGTTGATTACTATTGAAGTTAATCGAAATCGTAGCCATTATTTGCATTTATTTTTTCATACCGTAGACATACGTTATTTTATGATCAACTATTTTCGTATTATTTCTACTTTTATTACAAAAAGTAAATATCCTTTATCCCAAAGTGTGATTATGCATGGAGAACTTATTATTTATGAAACTGAATATATCTATGGCTACTTTAACATCTCCATATTTATATACTTTAAGTAAATCAAATATGGTATACGTTTATATATCGCATCTAAATTAATAGCCAAAATATACTTTGGCTATTTAAAGTTGGCCACAGTTTTCTTTGCAATAATAAAGAACCAAAAGCCTCACATGATTTAGAAACACATTAATTTTTTTTTTCAAATAACAGTGTTATAGAAATCATTGACAAATATGAAAAGAAAAAATGCACTGCAAAAGGTATAAGTTCCTGTTTTTAACTCGTACATTAACACAGCAGTCCAAAATATGCAATATATATTAGATATTCGTTAAAAATATACTATGTAGATATGTAGATTTCGTGGCAAGTTTGCTTGTTGTGATATGTTTTATTGATGGTTGTAGCCTACTTGAAAGTAACAGTCAGTTTTTAGATATCATCAGCAGAGAATGAAAATTAGTGTTGTTCAACAGGAATAGATCCAAATTAATAAAATAGAAATGTATTAGTGAACCAAACATCATTCAGACTACAAAGATGAATCCAGCACCAGGGAAAAAATTAATTTTTAAAAAATTCATCCTGTAACATGGAAAACATAACAAATATGTAATATAATTATAAAAAAAACATGTATAAGCAAATGAAAATATGTATTAAACTATGTTTTAAAAACAATTTCCAACACAAAAAACTGCACATTTGAGAAGCTTTCTTTATTGAACTAAAATTAAATTCAATAAATTACATTTTCTCATAGTCATAATACATTTTTTTTGGAAACTTCCAAAAGAATTTAACGTTTCTAGCCACAAAAACTCTGAAGTTTAAATTTTAATTTATTTGTGACAATGGTTCAGAAGGTCTCAAAACTTGTACCGTGAAAACGAACTTCGCAGCCTTTGTTTAATTTTTTATCCGAATGATGCATGAGAAGACCGTTCTTTAAGGAAACACGATGAAATATCCCAAAACGGTGATTTTTGGGTTAATATATATATATATATATATATATATATATATATATATATATATATATATATATAATGTAAAATAAAATCTTGTTATATATATATATATATATATATATATATATATATACATATATTTGTGTATGTGTGTTATTTCTTCGCACAATAGTCAACTTAGGACATGGCAAACTTCTCTTAAGTAGCAATCATCAGGTATGTATGTATGTATGTACGTATGTATATAGGTAGCGAAAAAAAGGACATTTCAATTTTGAGATATTAAGGAATGCCGTAGTATAGTTTAATATGTACATTGATATGCGGCGAACAATCGTCAAAAAAATTATTTCAGCCTTTACTTCTAATCGGGTGATTGTCCACTTCACCATTGAAGTATATCAATCAATATCCTTTAGTCCAGCTCGACCAGAAGACTGACAAGTTGTTTATTATGTTAAATGTACATATTTACTTTTGTCATATATATATATATATATATATATATATATATATATATATATATAGGGGGTGTATGCGTGCGTGTATTTACTACAGTCGGGTTAAAAAAGGAATTTTTACGGTGCCATATTTCCATATCTTATGTAAAGCTTCCTTTTTGTAAAGTAAATCTTTTTCATGAAGTCTTTAGCATGTACACTCAAATGAAATATTTTTACCGCTCCAAATTATAGCATTTAAATAATATCTCTCTTTAAATGGAGATAGCTATGTCTTTTTATAAGTCTGTCTGTAATAAGTGTTTCCGTTAATGCCACACATTTGCGATACCGTATTGATATTTATTTCTTATTTGTTTGAAAAAAAAATATTTTAAAGCAAAATTAATTTGATTCAGTCGGAAAAGTGCAATTGTGGGAATTGAAACTATATATATATATATATATATATATATATATATATATATATATATATATATATATATATTCTCTTCTCTGCATTACTCAATGCCCCAAGATTTTTATCGAACACTTTCATACAAATGTCTAAATCATATTGTGAATGTTTATCAACATTCTTAATTTACTGATATAAATAGTTATACACACATACACACGCACGCACACACCTATATAAATATATATATATATATATATATATATATCATTTGTTGAGAATTGGTTTGAATCATTGCGATAGTTCAGCGAACTATCGCATATATCCATGAACGTCCAATACAAGTAATGCTGTAGAGTATACGTGCGAACGTGTATTTGTGTGTGCATTTCTGTGAAGGTGGACTGTATTTCATTCTATTCCATTTGGTGTGTACTGTGATATTTCCATATGCAATAAACATGTAAATGTATGATATACACACATATATATATATGTATATATATTATGAATTAATTATATATATATATATATGTTTGTGTATAAAATGTGTTTCATAAAAGTGAATATAATTTCTACACATTTAAAAAATAAAACATAGCATACTAAAATATGGAAAGCGGTTTAATTGAAGATTTTAATCGATATATAATATTTTGCGTAGTAGGTTTTACTTTTAATGATTGTATTCCATGATAAAAACGAAGGCTTTATTAATAATCGTAAATCGCATACAATTCTCTTTACGAACCTTTCTTTATAGGTTTTCCTTTTTAATTATCACCAACGCACAGAATGATAGTCCTCTTTTTAAACTCACTACTTACGTTTCCAGTGTCTCTATGTAAACATGTAGTTTTTAATAGTAAAGAAAGCCTCTTATTATTCTTAATAATATATATACTTATATCAATGCGATTATTGTGTTTTTTTTTTAAATTAAAATTAAGACAAATAATTTATTCACAGTCCTATGTATAATGCTTTCTAGCAAAATGAAATATCCACCTTCTCTTAAGACGTGATTTTTGTGTGGTTTCGTGTACATGTTGATGGAAATGTAGTTTTGATTGTACTTGGTTTATTATCTATTGCATTCTCTTTCTCTCGTAAACTTTATAGTTGTGTTTTATCTGATAGACAGCGCTAATTTTGTTTTAGCTATAAATCCGTTATTTGAAAATCTAAAACGATGTACTGCGTTATAGTAGAATTGCTACATGCAACGTTTTATTAGTATGTGAGTGTTCTGCACATTAATAGAAGTAAATGAACGTGAATTAGTGAGTCTACTTTTTGTTCTTTAGTAGAGTTTTTTTTTTGTTTCAATATTGGAGTGTTTCTGAAGTGTAACTGATCAATAGTAACCTCTGTAGTAATGAGCACGCCGCATGGATGAGTCTATACATACCTTATAAAAATAATGCGTATCCGACCAGTAATTTTTTTTTTTTTTTTTTTTTTTGAGTTGTTGTTTTCTATGAAATTTGCAAATCTGAAGAAATTAATCACTCTTAGTCGATGAACTACAACGGCAATGCATGGATTATTCATATTATAAACGTTATGTTTCATGATATGATCAATACATGTATTTGTGTGCGCATGTGGTTTGTGTGTGTGTGTGTGTGTGTTTATTTACAATTATCCAAGTACCAGTCCCGTCGACGGTAATCGAGTTTCTCATCATTAAAAAACGTTAACTGCTCAAAACTAGTAGTCTTAAAAATAACAGCGAATTCACAGATGAGAATCCGGAGTATCATTGAATGAACGCCATGCAAGTAAAATACATACACCTTGTTTATTACAATACATCAATCCGGTTAAGTTCATCCACTGAGGATATATATATATATATATATATATATATATATATATATATATATATATATATATACAGTACTGTATGTGGATGACTATGATGCTCCCTATCGTGGGTTGAGCATATTGGGAAGTGATATACAAACTGTCATTAGCGTATTATGCGACGCTCTTTGTGTAAACAAATCAAGCGGAGGCATTTGGAGGATGGCAAAACATCGTTAAATTCATTAGCCTCACAGTAGCAGCCGTATAGCGTAATCGTGAGAAGCCTTGACTGTCATTTGGGCGGTCGGGTTTCGATCCTGGCTTGAGGCAGTTGCCTGTCTAGCCGCACATGAGCTGTGAAACAGCGAAACAGTAGTGTATGTGGATGAATATATATATATATATATATATATATATATATATATATATATATAGTCCTCCAGTATATAGATATATATGTGTGTGTGCGTGTGTGTACTGTATGCACACATATTAATTGTTCGATTTAGTTTATGATTTCGTTAATAAAAGTAGATTGCTCGATATATATTGTAAATCATACACGAATATAAATCTAGCCTGTGTAGATTCGTATATCGATAGAATTAGATGTGGAACTGATAGTCACCTTGGACAAATATATTTCCCTTCTACACTGCTTCTATCTGTAAGATACACACAGTGATGTCTTTTGTTGGTTTCTGAACGTTTTACCCAACGCTTGACCTTACCAATGGCGCAGCATGGGTGCGGTGAGATACGGTGAGACATGGGACAAAAAATAGCTTGGATTCACCCCACTGGACTGCGTTAGTCCCTGAAGATTCTGGCTAAGCTGGTAAAGGTTTTGCGCTGAGAGGTTACCGTTGACACCGCCTATGCCGTGAAGACCGGAGCTACTCGGCAGAGACGGACTGTTAACGTCCAAGCCTGGGTTCTGTTTTTTCCATTTCGTTCGTCGATTTTGAAACCAAATTTTTATCTGCGTCTCTGTTAGGCTTAGCGAGAGCGCAAGATTCAGCCGCTCACAAACCGACAGATACCGAGTCGTTTTAAATTTGTTTTCCAGAGCCACCAACTGTTCGTAAGTGAAAGCGGTTCGAGCTCGGCGCACTTTACCTCCACCACTATTCCCACCACCTCCACCGCTAGATGAAACAGACACGCTGCCTCCTCCGCCGCCACCGTCCTCGGCGTTGTTGCTTTTATTTGTATCATTTCCGTTTCCGCCAGTAGGGCAACAAGCACTGCTACTACTACTATTAATTTTACCACTGTCGCCATATTGAGAATTAAGACTTCCGCTTCCTGTGTAAGTGCTGCTTAATTTCCGATTGCTAGTTATTAAGTTAATGCCGCTGGTGTCGTCCCTGTTTACGGGTTCAAGATCTTCGGAACGTATCTCTATATTTATATCGTGGTCGCCATCTTCAAGATTGTCATCGCTGCTATCTCTGTCATCAATATCTCGCGCTTCTGGTAGACAAATACTTGACCGGAATCGTTCTGCAAAAGAAAAGTGAAACATATAAATAAAAGGGAAGTGTTGGAATGACATGGAAAGTTGCTGTTGAGGAAAGAAGACAAAAGCAACTGATATTATATACATCTCTATCTTTATATATATATATATATATATATATATATATATATGATTAAAAGAATTATAATTTTAAAAGGGTTAGCAAACCAGGTTTCGTTCCTAGCTCAACAGAGCTAAATCGAGGAAGAATTGTGATTTCAAATAATGTCATGAATATGGCCGGAGAGAAAAATATAGAAAAAACTTAATAAATAAATAAATAAATGGAGAAAGAATCACATAGAAATCACATTAAGTCTTAAAAGATTTTCTTTTTGTTTACATGAAATAGTTTCTACGCATTTTCAAATGGAAAGGCTAGTGCGACCTGCTTAAGATCGTACCATGTAGGGACTAAAGTTCGTGGCACACATACGGTTATTTTTAAGCTAGGACAACAGCATATTCTTTTCATTGTTTTGAATCTCGAGTGTGTATCGGTTGATATCTTATATGTTTTTATATAGAGTGATGTGGTTTTCGGTTGATTAAATGTGTCTTACTGCGTCAGATATATACTCGAGAGTCAAAACAATGAAAAGAATATGATGTTGCCATAGCCCTATTTATAAGGTGCTCGTAGATGGTAGACGCGTATGTATTATTCATAATGTCAGAAGGTGAAAAATGTGGTTAACGAATTTTTGATGTTATGTGTTGTTTAAAGCAAAAATTCAGTCTTTGCGAAGTTCGCCTAACATAGAGCGCACTGCAACTACATTTAAAAAATAAATAATATAATTATTATGGTGGTAGAAGACATATTAGCGAATGAACGACAACATGTGTCTAGTTGAAAAAAAAACGCGCGGATTCGACGCAAAATAACACTGTATTCTAGATCGGCAGTATTTTAGCGTATGCAGTCGCATGAGATTTCGAAAATTTTCTGCTTCTATATCTATTCTTGTAGACATGTCACTAATAAGGGTGCTGGAGGTAAATGGTTTAACTAAGCTGGCGTTATCCGTCTGATAGTAAGGGGCCCGAACCTTTTATTAACCATTAAGGAGGTTGCCCTATCAGCAGGTGCAAAGTACTGGGACTACTGTATTGCCATTTGGTGAATAGATTCTGGGCCATGCAGTAGCTTCTCGTGGGACATTTCGATACCATATTATAGGTAATTATTACGGCTACAGCGTATCATGAGCTACAAAAAATATATTTCTTCGTTTCTTTTTCTCCATTACATTCCCTTCGTGCCCTGCTCTAACAAAGTCTGTTAACCTGTTCCGCAAATTCCAAAACTTCGTCATGAAAAGTTTCCAGAAAAAACACACGATTAAACCTAGAACACTAACGTAGACCCCACCCCACTACCATATCTCATTCTTCAACATTAGGGATCTACGTTCCAACATTCCAGAGGCTGAAAGCCAATTACAGGAGACTAAACCACACCTATTCACGAGTAAAACTGGCATTGAACAGATTATTTCCCTAGATGAGTTCGCAATTAAAGGATACTCTAATTTAACATCAAAATCTGCCCCCACCTCTCAGATCGCCATGGGCATGGAATATGTGGTTACATAAGAGCAAGTTTTCCATGTGAGAGGATCCTAAATTACCCTATATGTGCTTTCGAGTTGCACTTGGTCACGCCATTGCGTTTATATCTGCCCTCTGCCGCCTTTACAACAGCTGGGTTAATATCTTTTAGAGCATTAAAAAAATTGACCACATCCTGCCTGATCATCCTTCAGATAACATTCACATCTATGGAGACTTCAATGGTCACAATGTGGAATAATTAGCCCACTCAATCAAGACAGATGATGAGGAGAGGTTCTTTCACGATTTCTCGATTGCGTATGACTTCATTGAGATTGTTCACAAACCCACCCGTGTGCCCGACATTGACAGTCAGTACAACAGTTTCCTAGACCCTTTTCTCACAACTTGCCCTGAGTTATATTCATGCTACGTGCTGTCTGCACTAGGATCTTGTATCGGCTCATATCAAAACGAAATTTAATAAGTCCTCAGCCGTACCTCGCCATTGTACAGTATATCGCTACTCTATGTCCTACTGGGATAGGTCCCGCACTTTTATATCAGATCAACCCCTGCGTTCCATGTTCAAAATGGATGTGTCTTCTACAGTATCAGATGTAACGGACTGGTTAATTTTAGACAGCTTCAGATCCTTCAAAAATTTCGGCAAAACCCTAACAGCCAGTTATAATTCTCTCCACCATGTGCTGCTGCCATTGCACACAGACACCACCTTTTCTATTACTTCCAACGTAATAGATGTACTGAGACTAAATTCACTTTCAAAACTGCCAGTAAACACTGTAAAAGTGTAATGAAGAAGACAAGATAGTTATATACCTTGCCTGTTGTTCAAAGTAGCTGAGAAGCGACTTGGTTCCCACCAGTTTTGGCAATTAGCAAACCGCGTCCTGAATAAAAGTATGTGCTCTATCCCGACCATCATTAATGGACTTGTAAGCATCAAACAAAGCCAAACTCTTTGCCAAGAATTTTGTTGCTAATTCTACCCTATACAATTAAGGCTGCCAAACCCGCGTATTTCCTCCTGTATCTGAAAACACGCTATGCGACATACAAATATCTGTGCGTGATGTTGCCAAGCTAATAAAACACCTCGATTTCAGTAAAGAAACTGGCGCTGACAGGATTCTAATTATAGTGTTGAAAAAACCTCAACCAAAACCGACTCCTATATTACAAAGCTGTTTAAGTGTTTTCTTTACGAGAATTGCTTTCCAACACCCTGGAAAACCTCATTAGTATGCTCCGTATTTAATATTTAAAAATTCAGGTGATCGGTTATATATATATATATATATATATATATATATATATATATATATATATATATGCACAGACCAATTAGTCTACTGTGCGTCATGAGTAAGTTGCTGGAATCTGTGTTAAATAGACAAGTAGTCAACCACCTCAGCACCTCTTCAGTTTAATGCAATATGGTTTTCGTTCTACTAGATCTACAGCAAATGTGGTAACGGTTATTAGTGAATCTCTCGATGGAGGCTTTATTTCTAAGGCAATTGCTGTTGATCTATCAAAGGCATTTAATGGGGTATGGCAAAAAGATCTACCCCACAAGATCCCCAGCTATAGTATAGTTGGTAATGTATTCTCAATTATTAAAGCATTTCTCTTTGATAGGTTCATAAGATGGACAGAAATCAGAAGCTCGCAATATTAATGCTGGTCTCCCAGAGGTCAACTCTGGGTTTAACTCTATCCTTAATCTACATCAATGATCTTCTAAACCACATCCTAAGATCAATCGTAAACATTTATGCTGGCGACACTAGCATTTATGGCAACATTTCAAAGGCCATAAATAATCAAGTTCTCTTTTATTCTCTCTCCTGATCGTAAGCACGTGGCACAATGGGGAAAGAGGTGGCTGATTCATTTTAATGCATTTAAAACCAAGCTTCTATCTTTATATCATCAACGCTCTGATCTCAGTCTGACATCAATTGAAATGAATGGCTCTCGTCTTGGGGAGGCTCAATGATTTTACAAGCTTCTGGTACTTACCATTACTCCTTATCTGAAAGGGAGCACGTCCATCAAATCCGTCCGCAAGGTCGCTGGAAAAATGGTGGAATCGTTCTACTGCTCCAGTAGATATCTCACTGTTTATTCAATTCTTCACTTGTATAAGAGCCAGGTACGTCCAAGGATAGAGTACTGATTCTACATCCGGGCAGGAGCTGCTAAAAGCACTTATCCTGCCTTAACAGACTTTGTAGTAAATGCCCTTTTCTCTTTTCTGCAACCTCTTTCCCACAGAAGAGACGTTGCGGGCCTGTCTCTGCTTTTACATTATTTTCATGGCAAATGCTCGTTTGAGCTCCAATCTATTCTCTCCCATAGCCTGACTGTAAATAAGAACTAATGCAAAATATAACTGCCGCCATTGCCTTATTTGTTTCATACGGTTGTTTCTTTCTGCCTAACTCCTGTCATTCCGTTCGACAAGCAACCATCCCTCATTCAGACTGTCTTCTTTCGCTTTTCTACACAGACTTTCTATCTTTCTCCTTCTCCCTTCCTTTCTTCCCCCCTCTCTATCTTTCTTCGAATACAATATGAGATCTGCACGTCTTGTCAGACGGGTTTCGTTTTTCGTTTCAGAACCGTTTTTCGCCACATTCCACAGCTTCACAAGCAGTGATTTAGATTAAAGATGACAGAAAGATGGCGGGCGATTAGAAGCTTTGAAAAATAAAGAGGCCAAACATTAAAATAAAGAACAAACGCAGAAAATATCAAAGATCAGTGAAATTATGTTTTTATCTTCAAGTCAATGTGAGTTGTTCGACTATTATTATTATTATTATTATTATTATTATTATTATTATTACTACTATTACTACTATTATTATTATCATCTTAGTTTTAATTATTATTATTATTATTATTATTATTATTATTATTCAAGGTTATTAGCATCATAATTATCATCATTATCGATAATCTTAATATTGACAAATATGACTAGCATAATCGATCTTTTTTTCCTTTCTCGTTTCTAAATTGCTCGAACAGTATTTCCATGTGTAACAACGCAATAAATAAACCAGTTCACTTGTTTTGTGACGTACGGCGTTCATAAGTTCATATTACTATGTTTTTCTGGTTCAAGTATTCCTCTACGCTGAGTAAGGCGTAAAAAAATCTCTTCACATTGACCGTATATGATCGCAGAGAGCAAGATTTTCAACAGAAATCATATGGTTCTCTTAGCGGTCACAATATATTGTTCAGAATTCATATGGCCATATTTGCTATATAAAAGGACACAAAAAATAGGATATACAAAATATAAGGAGAAATCGTTTGTCTTCAGACGCTGTTATTAAATGTTTATTTGCATACATATTTAAATGCTTGATAAATAAACTAAAATAATAATAATTTCTAGTCTATTCTATAAAACGAGATGCTTTAAATAAGTTTCCAGACTTTTGGTGCATGCATTTAACATTTCGTAGATTCTTTAAAGTTCAGTATTGTATTGCTATGGATCTTAAAAGATAACTGACACATTGTTATGATTTCAGCTTCAAATGAACAGCTTAAAAGGGATTAGAATACGCTCTACTAAAGTCTGATTGTCACTGCTGGTGAATTTCAAAAATTAAATCTGGCCGCAAGGATAATTTACAAGAATGATATGCAACACATTATGTTTAAAAATTGGTAAAAATGCAACACAAACGTAGAGAATGTTTCGGATTGCTTTTGCGCCATTTTGTATGAATCAAGTATAAGTTTTTGAGTGGCATAAGAGATTGAAGAAAATGGGAAGTCTGTGAGGGATGATTATAAGCGTGGGGGAGTAAAGAAGTTAGAACACAAGAGTTGATTGACCAAATAAAGAATTTCATTAATAAGGACTGTGGTTTGTATAAAGAGACAATAAGATCACAGTTTCATGTCAGTGTGGGAACTGTACACTCATTATTCACGAGGAACTGAAGATGCGTAAGATTTGCGCAAAGTTTGTTCGAAGCGTGCTAAGAGAAGATCATAAAGAAAAACGATGTCATGACAACAGAGAGATGGTCAAGCTCATAAATTCAGATCCAACACTTCTTGATGCTCATGTGACCTATGATGAAAGCTGGATCTACTGATATGACTCAGAAACCAAGAGACAGAGTGCCTAGTGGGAGCGTGTTGGCTCTCATAGGGCCACGAACGCCATACAGATCAAATCCACTCAGAAACTTATGGTGTCCCCTTTTTTTGAAAGAACGGTCATGATATACATACGCTAGAGTTCTAATAGACAGACTTTCAACAAGGAATACTATGTTGATCTTTTAAGGGAGTTCAGGAAGAGATTATCTCCGAAAAGGCCAACACCTTTCACTTGGTTCAGTGGCATTTCAACCAGGACAATGCACATGTACACAATTCCATCCTTATCACATACCATTTGATCTAAATTGAAATCAAGACGCGTCACTATCCTTCCTGGTGTCCAACCTTTGCTCCCCGTGACTTTTAGTTATTCTCTAAGCTGAAGAATAACATTAGCGGTTGGCGGTATGAGGCAATCGAGGAGATGAACGATACTTTGACAAGGGTCATTGATACTCTCACATAAGAGGACTCTCATTGGGTCTTCCAGAAGGTCTTGGAACAACAAATGCATTACAGCCGGAGGAGATTACTTCAAAAGGGACTTTTTTTATGTGTGTACTATCTATAAAAATTCCCATACGAAAAAAAGTAAATCACTCTTCATGGTTTTTAATTTCACTTTTAATTTTTTTGTAAATATTTAAAATATTTTCATCAATTATTTTAATTTGTCGTCTTTTATTACTGCTAATTTTCTGTGATTTTTACATGTTATATTAATATCTATTTGTGCTTCTAAAGTTTTTGGCGAATATATTAATTAAATAAAAGATTTTATTTAAATAAAACATGAATCAAAAAATAACTGGAGATATTTTTATGATGCCAACACAATATAGGTTGCATTAGGTTGAGGAAAAGGAAGGAGTAAGAAATCATTTTGACATGGCATAAGCATAAAGCTACTCATTGGTGGTGGCCAGAAATAAATAAAATTATAAAAAAGGGAATTTGAATCTTTAACCCGTGAAGACGCTGTTTTACTGTAAATTCAGCTATCGTTCATGTTTCTATTATATCTTTTAAAAACATTTTTTCGAGTATTTTTGCCAAAATATATTTTAGGGGGGTGTATTGTTTTATTAGTAATTTTAATTCTAAAAATGTGTTCTTTTCGTAAGATGTGCGTACACTATTGAAACCTGTTGCATATTGAAGTATCTAATTCTCGCATTTCTTTTTTCATTTAACCGCTAAGATTTTCTATTCTTCGTTTATGCATATGATGTTTGTAATAGAAAAATTTAGAAAGCAAATAAAGGGCGGCAGAAAGACCCTAGATTTTTTTTTCAGAACGTGTTTTATTTTCTGACGTTCCGAAATGCAAGAGCTTACGTATTGTAGTCGACAATGAAGGCTTACATTATCCGAGGCGATATACTGGATAGAGTAAAGTTCTGGCCTCTAATTATTTAAACCATTAATCTAGAAGTACATATGTAAATTTTCTGCTGACTTGCGACTATAGAAAATAAATTGAGCGTTGTTCTATACATTTTCGAAATAGTAAGCATTTATGAGTGGTAACGCCGTCACCCTAATAAATGTAATACAATAACGTAGAAATACTTTTAGAAAAACATGTATTATCTAAAAGTCACCCAGAATTCCCAATGCAAAGAAATTTATTTATTTATTTGCGGACTATTATCCTCATTTTTTATTTAGTTGTTGTTTTACGACATTTTGGCCAACTATTTCTCCGGCCTTCGTCAGGTCGTTGAATCTTCAATTATATCTTCAGTAATATGCGGCATAATCACGTTGACACACCGGTTCTCGTCAGATCACCGAAATGAAGCAACGTTGAGCCTGGTTAGTACTAGACGGGTGATCATTTGGGAATTGTAGGCGCTGTATGTGCTCTCTACTTATCTCGGCGTTTGTTTCCAGTCGCCCTGAACATACACTTCACTTGCCACTGGTATTTAACAATGTTGACCAGGAGAGGTGTGGTTAGAGATCGCGCACTTCCTGCCACAAAATTTCACGCGCAGGCACCCCTTCGTGGGTATCCACTGTCCGTCAAAGACTGGAGGAGACCTTTATCCCCACTAATTACTACCTTCCATATGTGTTGTCGTCTCACCACGTTTTTGGCCAACTAAGTCTTTGGATGGCTTTGGGTAGGATTGAAACCGCTATCTTCAGACAATGCTAAACTGGAACTGTAGAGATTCAACGTCTCTATCCACTGCACCCGAAGAGCGATCAAGGTCGGGTTTGGGTCTTATAAATCCAAATTTTTCTTATCTGATCTTCCATCATGGGGTCCGTACCGAAATTAATTTTTGTTAAATATTTAAAATTGTGATTCCTGTATATTATAGTAAGATCCTTTTAGAACTCACATTATGTAAAGATTAGATGGTTAAAAAAGATATGTGTGCCTTAAAAAGAAAATGCGAAAAAGATTACTATTCGAAAATATTAAAGACAAATATGTGTTGATGTCTTAACCATAAAACTTTTAAGGCAGTCACATGAATTCAGTTGTGAAAGTGTACAAACGACCTGCAGGCAATGAGAGAAAGGAAAGACGTAAACAATATTGGCCATATTTTTTTTATCTTTTTTTAATTTCATTTTTATGTACCTATTTACAATGCCTCCCCACGGGACAGAGTTAGACACCAGGGTCGTTTTTTAACGTGGAGAAAAGGTACACAAATTAAAATTGTCTCAATCGTGAAGGACTGCTCCTCCGCCGAAAGAGAACGAGAAATGGAATGAATGGAAGTGCAGCATCTGAAGAACAGATGGTATTTATTTGCTCCCCCACTGAGCAAATTAGGCACAAGGCCGTTTTTAATGTGAGGTAAAAACCAGCTCCCCTAAAAGTAGGCAAAAAGGGGGCACTCTGGTTACCAAAAATAATAATTGTCCCAGTATAGAGGGTTTCCCCTCCATTTGACTGGTACAAATTATTTTAAGTGCAGCATCTGAAGAACAGATGGTATTTATTTGCTCCCCCACTGAGCAAATTAGGCACAAGGCCGTTTTTAATGTGAGGTAAAAACCAGCTCCCCTAAAAGTAGGCAAAAAGGGGGCACTCTGGTTACCAAAAATAATAATTGTCCCAGTATAGAGGGTTTCCCCTCCATTGACTGGTACAAATTATCTTAAGTGCAGCATCTGCCGGAACAGATACTACACTTTGATTTTGACCAAAAGGCCAAGATGGTATTTATTTGCTCCCCCACCGAGCAAATTAGGCACAAGGCCGATTTTTAATGTGAGGAGTGAAGGGGAAATGGGGACCAACTCCCCGGGGAGTAGGGGGGCTGGATAGTGACAATTGGTATGAAGGGTTGCGCCTACATTGACCAAGGTCTTATATGTAGGGTCGCCCCCACATATGGTCTTTGCTTGCAGTATCTGCCGGAGCAGATACTACACTTTGATCTTGACCAAAAGGCCAAGATGTAATTGGAAAAATATATTTTCGTTTATTAATTTCAATTTTCTGTTGTATACATTGCTGAGAAAGAACTGGACTTAACGAGAAAGACTAAACTACGGTATTACGTATTAATTAAATATGTTTTATTACGTTAAAAAATAGAAGCAAGGTGCTACGTGTCGCTACAAAACAGGAATTTAATGTAGACTTAATAGTTCAGAAAAATTAAAAGTATGAAGATCTGAAACAATTTTATTGAATTAATGACAAAGTAGGAAGTGGTTGATAAATGTCTTATATTCTTACAAATGCCTAGTAGAGAATACAAAATTGCAGTGTTTTTTTATCGCAACTCTCATCAGTGCTCCTACAATTTTTAATGTTTTATTTTAATGTGTTATATATCGTTCTGCCTTCTAACAAGCTTCATATATTCATTAACGTTTCTACCCATCTTAAGCTTTATTCTGAGAGCCTTATCAAAAGTTAAAATTTGGCAAACGTTTCCGTCTTGTTGAGTATAATTAAGTCCCGTCTCATTGCATGGATGTGCATACATGGACTTTCCTACTTACATGTGACAGAAGTTATGATTTTCTTATTCATTTCTTCTGATTGTGTTATTATCATCTGTCTTTACGTTCAAGGTGCTGAGCTTTGAATAGTTGCCAGTTGACTGCCTCAGCTGTCGTGTCTTCTTTTGTATCGCTTTTGTGCTTCCCTCAATTTTTAGTGTTTTTTTCCGGGCTTTTACTACATAAAATTTTGTATAATTTATTTTGGTTGCATTCTTCCGTGCAGTTATCAATAGCAATTACTTTGCCCGTGTTAGTGTGTTTTTCATTGTCATTCTCATACATTTCGCATGTACCTCTTTTGTTACGTGATATAAATCGTTCACTCCGTTGCTCATATCTTTTTTGTTTATTAAGTCTTTCTTGTTTCCAGTTTCATTGTTCTGTGTAAAGTTTCTTTTGGCTATGTATTCCGCAACTGTAATTAACCCTCTTACTTTATGGTATTATTTTCATACAGGTTATCTTCAAAGATTTCTTAGAGAAGAACATGTGGTGTTTCCTGGAGTCTAAATGACAACACGTATCTCCAGATTTCCAGCAACCACCACATCTTTCGATAATCTATATAAATCAATTTTTTGATAACGCAAAATTGATTTCACGCTGACAGCGACCATTGGTCTTCACTCAAATTTGGATCGCTATAAGCCTCCCTGAGATCCCTGTCCTCTTTTCACTTATCTAGTTACAGTCTGGTTTGTGCTTTCTCTCCTTAGTCCTTCCATCCTCTTTGACTCTGCTTGACTATTTGGTGTGGTGGCATTTGATGCCGACACTCAATCTGGGAGGGGGGTCTTACAATTATACAGTTTAAGTTATTTCGATTCTATGTGTTGTTTTCGGGTTTTACTTCTATTGCAGTTTCTAATTCCCATACGTCTGGCTAGCGCCTGTATCACAGATGTATTAGTCTTCGCATTTAACGTTTTTTGTTTAATATTTCAGTTTTCATTATTGTTATCCGTTGCATTTTCTCAGTCATCCCTCTGATTCCAATCTCTCCCATTATTTTTGCAAAGTTTTCGGTATTGCTTCCAGTGTTCATACTATTATTGATGATATCTTTACTTTTTTTATATTACATATCGATTTTGAGCCCTCTAACCAGTTCCGAGTACTTGCTCGTTTATTTGTCGCTTTGAACAGCGAAATCTACGATCTGACAAGACTTTTCCTTCTTGTTATCTATTATGACATCCAGTCGTCTTGCTTGGGTGGATTTATCTGTTTTTATGCTCATGCCGCATAGGATTTTATGACTTCCGTTTTAGAGTTGTAACTGTACCATTTGTCAGGCTGTTCAAGTTACAGTTGTCTGCAGAATTCCCAGTGCACTGCTTTCCCAACTGATCGTGGCTATTTTTATATCGTTTTAGGGCTAATTTGCTGCGTTTGATTGTTAGGGATTTTATTGTTTCGTCTCTTTGTTCACAGAGTCTGCGTGTTTTTTTTTGTTTTCTTTGGTTTATTCGATTCTTGCTTTGATGTCGTTGGTTCTAATGGCGTTCTCGTGTGTGTAACTCTGAGTAGGGATTAAGTTTCTCTGTTTAGCGTTCCTTTTCGTTGCCATGCCTAAGTGTTTTCATTTGTCTCATCTTTTGTTATATTTACGAATCTTCCATGTAGCAGTTTCTTTCCCTGTTTTTTCTCGTCTTTCCTTTTATCTTTTAGTTTTCTATCATTCTTTCATTTTTTTCAGCGCCTCTTACTTCAGTAATTATTCTTCCGGCGTTCTCCATTATGTATTTTTCTAATTCTTTGTACCGTTTCATACACACAGTCTTCTATACACACCAGTCTTTTTCTCGTCGTCTTTCCTTTTCACAGAGAGTCGGTCAGTACCACATTTGAGTGTAGTGCATTATACATAGTCATGAGTTTTTTATCTTCTCCTCGAGATGCTTCAGTTCTTTGGTTCAATCTATAAACAGCTCGGCATATGTTACTAGTGACGCTGCCTATGTGGTCATACCTATGATTAGGTTTTTACAATATGCTTTTGTTTCTGTGAATTGTTTGTTCTTCTGGGGTATTCTTTTTCTAGTTTTCCCTTTCATTTATGTTACTTTGATGGTATCTGCTCCAAGAACTTCCAAATAGTTGTAATTCTCATCTTCACCTAGTGTACTCATTTCTGTTTGGTTAGGTGGCTCCATAACTTCTGTGGTCTCCAGTTTCCTGATCTGCAATGCGCACTTGTCCATACCGAATTCCATTCGGATATCCTAAGTGAAGATGCTGGTTGGGTTTATTTAGTAACTCTTTTATTTCAAACAATTTCAGTTCGCTCAGGCACATTAGGTGGTTCGTTCTTTTTTCTATATTAGTAAGCTTGTTTCCGACTTGGCACTTCCTTCATGTATTGTTTAAAGGGCATAAGGACTATTATGAACAGCAGTAGTGATAGGGAATCCCCTTGGAATATCCCTCTTTGTATTTTAACCCAGTTATATTATGTCAATTCCAATCGTTACGTTTTTATTGCATTTTTTAATGAAATTGATAATCTTGCCCGGTATTTCGTACATTCTCGGGCATTTGATTCTCACTGCCTTCGTGTACCTGTCGCACGCTTTGTTGTAATCGATCCATGCCATGTCAATATCCCCCACCATTATATTCTTCACGATTTTCCGGTCTATATATATTTGATCAGATGTACCTCTTTTCCATTTATGGCTTCTTTCTGTTCCTAGGGGCGTAGTCCACGATTATTATTGTTAAAAGTTTAAATTATTATTATTGTTGTTGTTGTTAAAAGTTATAATTATTATTATTGTTGTTGTTGTTATTATTATTATTATTATTATTATTATTGTTAAAAGTTAAAATTATTATTATTGTTGTTGTTGTTGTTAAAAGTTATAATTATTGTTGTTGCTGTTGTTGTTATTATTATTATTATTATTATGTTTATTATTATTATCATCATCATCATCATCATCATCTAATATTATCTTATTATATTATTATTATTACTACCTCAGAGTCAATTGCGCGCCTTGCAGCAGGGTGTAATGGACTGGCCCAGAGAGAGTACTGCAAAAGACACGATCGCATGGGACTCCGGATATATTGGGAGGTGTGTAAGAAGGTTGGGGTGAAGTGTGCTCGAAAATGGTTTGAGTAGGTGCCTGATGAAGTGAGAACAAGTGAGGATGGCAAGGTAGAGGTATGGTGGGACAAAAGTGTCATAACGACCAAGCAATTGGAACATAATCGTCCGGATTTGATCGTCATTGACAAGGTCTCAAAAAACTGGCAGATCGTAGACTTCTCAGCACCCTGTGACAGGAATGTGAGAGAGAAGGAGAATGAGAAGTGGAGCAATTGTGCTCCATTGGCCTTGGAGGCGTATACACGGGGTTAATACACAAACAATCCCGGTTGTAGTTGGTACACTAGGAGTAGTATCAAGTCAATTGAAAAAAACAACAAATCCCCGATGTTTTAGGTGGCCTTCAAATCTCTGCAATTATAGGTACCACCAACATCCTTAGGAAAACCCTTGATCTTTGAAGCTCCTGGTTTGAAGCCGGGATTAAGGGAAATCCTTTGGAAATGAATCCCATCCCTTTCCAGAGAGACTTTCATAAACGAAATCAGAATTATTATTATTATTATTATTATTATTATTATTATTATTATTATTATTATTATTATTAGTGTTATTATTGATCACCTGGAACTTTCACACGAGTCAGAAAACGATCTGATTGAAGCCGAGTGACAACAAGTCTCCCCAGACGTCCAGCTCTCTCCTCTTCCTCCTTCGATAGCATTTGCAAATAAATTTTCATCATCGCAACAACCTCTTACCATTGATTCCTCGCTGGCATTATTATTGTTATTATTATTATTATTATTATTATTATTATTATTATTATTACTACTATTATTTTATTATTTGTATTTAGTAGGTGTTTATCACAAGCCACCTCAGATTTCTTACTGATTACAAGCGATGGTGTTCCCTGGCTTCTTAATGGCAACAACTCGCAACATATTTCCAAAATTCTCTACTTATTTTGAAAACATGTGCAAAGTAATGTACTTTATCACAGCAGTTGATTTTTCGCTGGCAACATTTTTTGGAATTTCCGTGTCGATAACTCATGCCAGTGTCCCTGTACTCCTCGCACTCATCCACTAGAGGTTTGGTTAGTGCTCTTCCTTTTCAATCCTTACAGCCTCTTTGATCCTTCACAGACAGTGTGTGTGATATTAGTCAGGACTGATGTATTTTTAAGAGTGGCACAGTTTATGATCCTTCTGTCAGTTTCAGTTCTTTTGGTTCAAGTTGTTTTTCCTCCATTTTTATGTTTTGGCACGATTGTGGTTTTTATGTAATTAGCTAGTATTTGTAGTTTATGCTGGTTTTATGTAATTAGCTAGTATTTGTAGTTTGTGCTGGTTTTATGTAATTAACTAGTAGTTGTAGTTTATGCTGGTTTTATGCAATTAGCTAGTATTTGTAGTTTATGCTGGTTTTATGTAATTAGCTAGTATTTGTAGTTTGTGCTGGTTTTATGTAATTAGCTAGTATTTGTAGTTTGTGCTGGTTTTATGTAATTAGCTAGTATTTGTATTTTATGCTGGTTTTATGTAATTAGCTAGTATTTGTATTTTATGCTGGTGTTATGTAATTAGCTAGTATTTGTAGTTTATGCTGGTTTTATGCAATTAGCTAATATTTGTAGTTTATGCTGGTTTTCCTTGGGATGTTCATAAGCATTTTTGCTTTTGTTCACTTCTTTCTGAATGACAGTTTGTATTATCCGTTTTTCTAAGTTGTTCGTGAAGTTTCCTGTGGTCCTACAATTATTGGTATTATATTGGTTTTCTTCATGATCAATATTACTTTCAGTTCTTCAACAAACATCGTGTATTTGCTTTTTTTTTTAGCGTCCTTGATATTCACCCTGTGGTCTGCTGGAGCGGCAATATCTACATTTGGCAATTTCTTTCCTTCGAATATTATGAGGCCAGATCATTTTGCTTCGAGGGGTTAAACTGTTTGTATCTTGATGTTTCCCATAATTTTTTGTTTTGCCTACCGTATCCTTTTCTTTTCGGTACCATTTGTCTGCATGTTCAAAATAAAGTCTTTGTATCGCTCTCAGTCCCCTGCTTTTCTCCATGAAGACGTGTCTCTATTTGCATTGTTCTATGCTAGTTCGCTGCATCCAATTATTATTTGTTATATCGTTTCGCCCCGTTGTCCACTGTTTTCTTCTGTATATTATCTTCTGTATAAGTATTATTATTATTATTATTATTATTATTATTATTATTATTATTATTATTATTATTATTATTATCAAATTCTACATCATTATTGCAAAAGTGTCTTCAGGAATTATATCACGTCACTTCTAGTCTTTACCGGCATAATCATTCTTTTCACGTATCTTTTTCTCGAACTAATACATTTCTTTGACATTCTCTTTTTGCCGTTTCTTTTATCCTTTCAATTATTCTGTTTAGTCGCATTAACGCAAATATGGTTATTGTTTTGGGCAAATATTTTTTTTTTATTCTGAATTCTCAAGCGCATCATTTTACGCTTTTCCTCTACCTTATTATCTCCCTTGTTCTTGGTTATCCTTTTGTCATGTCAATGTATTCTGTTAATATTGTTTTATGTTTGTTTGTTCACTTCATTCATCGAGTTTGCATGTTTCATTTCTGTTTGAGCAGAATCGACATTCGTTTTCGTTTTTTGCTTTTGTTGTTCTTGATTTTCTTGTTGCTGTTAATCTGTGTCTCTGCTTTAATTTCTTTTTAATTTCCTAATCCACTATTCGTGACTACTTACACTTTTCTCCTTATCATGTACGCTAATAGCAGACCGGGATTAACTAATGATCATCTCATCTCTGATGCCTTTTGACATATCGATAAAGAGGCGCGCCTGGGAGGGGAGAGGCATATTTGGCCCAATTATTACGAAGATGGTGAACCGTTTCAATTCTTATTTATTGATTCACTTGACATCAAATTCAATAATGCACCAACGATTAAAGAAACGCAAAATGCACGTCTTTCAGGCCATTTAGTACGTGAGTACAACACACTGTCTGGTCTTGAAAATCGAATAATCATTTTACCTACACACCCTTTGCCAAAGAACAGTATTTGCTAGTCACTCTCTGCTCTACTGTAATCTCCATGAAATGTTTTCCACTAAGTCCTAGTCTTTTATTCTCCGAGCAGTTCATCCAAGATTTTCTCGCGCCCTATATAGTGTCAATAACTTTATGTGCATATGTACACACACACACACACACACACACACACACACATACACACACACACACATAGTTAAAAGTTTGACATGTTCAGGATACCTACATCTAAAATTACAAGTGTTTAGAAACAAAATTGGCGGAGGAGTTTGATAGAGTTAGCAAAGTTCAACTCTTTCAACTTTGATCTTTTGACAGCAAAATTCCCACCCAATAACTGATTAAAAAGCTTGCTGCGCGCCTGAATACCCTTTATGTAAAATTGCAAATGTTTAGACCCAAACTTGGCTGAATAGTTTGCTAGAGACGGCGAAGCTATAATCTTTTGAAATTTCATCCTTCGGCCGCGATATTTTCGGCCAAAAACCGATTGAAAAGCTTGCCCTATGTCTGGATACAATCTATGTAAAATTTAAAATGTTTAGACCGAAAATTGGCTGAGTAATTTGTTAGAGACCGCAGGGGTCATTTTTTAGAGTTGATCCCAATTTTCACACCTTAACATTTATTGTTTTGGGCTCAAATCAAATTAAAAAGTTTTGTCCATGTCCAAGTAACTTACATTTCAAGTGTTTAGACCCAAAATAAGCGGAGGAGTTTGGTACCGTTTTCATAGGTCATATTTTGATCTCTGACCCCTTGACAGCCACATTTCTGGCCGAAAATCGATTTAAAGTTTTTCCCAAATCTCAATACCCCTTATGTCAAATCTGGAGTGTGTAAACTAACAATTGACAAAGTAGCTTTATAGGGAAATGTACCCGCACAAACACACACCGACAATTTCACTTTTATAGATATATAGATTTGAGCATTAAGAGTAAGATCTCGTATAGTTTCCCCAACTGAATAATCGCTTCATCTTCATTTCATTATTAACGATTATTTTACCACAATAGTTCTAGAAGTGTAAGCCATGTTTAGTTTCAGAACAGTTTAAAATGGTTCGTTGTTCTAAACAAGTCTTGAGAGGTGACTGGTTTGCAGTAGACAGTTCCACAGAGCAAAATATTCTTACCGTGTCGAGACGGAAAAAAATGTTAAATTGCTACAGAAAAGGTTTAATATTTATGGAACAATTCTGGTTTCTGATTAGTTGATAGAAGAACGTGTATTAATTCGATTCGTCAGTTGCTAGCAGCATTGTTTATAAATAGAATACTCCGGCTGTGTGGGATCATACCCCATTAATCCCATTACTCCTCTGTTGTGATGGGATGTCTCCTAGCGGCCTCGGCTGCAGGGAGACAGGGTAGTACAAGTAAAGGACTCGTCACTTGACACTCAGCCCAACAGGTGAGGGGCCGGGAACCAGCCCAGCACCTGTTGGGCTGAGGTACACCGCCTGGGTAATACCTAGGAGGTCCATCCTTCCAGGCCTTGCCACCGGGCTTTCCGGTGGGACAAGTTTATTGCTTGCTGCCTGAGGCGCCCCGACCGGGGAATGCCGACGGGGTTACTCAGGCAATTTTTAAAATTGCAGGAGTGCCCCTCCTTTAGGGGAGCCTGCGGGGTTCCCACTTTCCAGGCCTTGTGCCAAATAATGCTGATGTGAGCAGCATTTAAATAACTACCCCATTACACAACCTTGTGTGATGGGATGTGTCTCCTAGCGGCTTCGGCTGCAGGGAGACAGGCTAGTACAAGTCAAGGATTCGTCACTGATTCGGGAACCGGCCCAGCACCTGTTGGGCTGAGGTAAACCGCCTGGGTAATACCTAGGAGGTCCACCCTCCCAGGCCTTGCCACCGGGCTTTCCGGTGGGGCAAGTTTATTGCTTGCTGCCTGAGGCGCCCCGACCGGGGAATGCCGACAGGGTTACTCAGGCAATTTTTAAAATTGCAGGAGTGCCCCTCCTTTAGGGGAGCCTGCGGGGTTCCCACTTTCCAGGCCTTGTGCCAAATATTGCCGATGTGGGAAGCATTTAAATAAATACCCCATTACACAACCTTGTGTGATGGGATGTGTCTCCTAGCGGCTTCGGCTACAGGGAGACAGGCTAGTACAAGTCAAGGATTCGTCACTTGAAACTCAGCCCAACAGGTGAGGCGCCGGGAACCGGCCCAGCACCTGTTGGACTGAGGTACACCGCCTTGGTAATACCTAGGAGGTCCACCCTCCCAGGCCTTGCCACCGGGCTTTCCGGTGGGGCAAGTTTATTGCTTGCTGACTGAGGCGCCCCGACCGGGGAATACCGACGGGGTTACTCAGGCAATTCTTAAAATTGCAGGAGTGCCCCTCCTTTAGGGGAGCCTGCGGGGTTCCCACTTTCCAGGCCTTGTGCCAAATAATGCTGATGTGGGCAGCATTTAAATAAATACCCCATTACACAACCTTGTGTGATGGGATGTGTGTCCTAGCGGCTTCGGCTGCAGGGAGACAGGTTAGTACAAGTCAATGATTCGTCACTTGACACTTAGCCCAACAGGTGAGGGGCTGGGAACCGGCCCAGCACCTGTTGGACTGAGGTAAACCGCCTGGGTAATACCTAGGAGGTCCACCCTCCCAGGCCTTGCCACCGGGCTTTCCGGTGGGGCAAGTTTATTGCTTGCTGCCTGAGGCGCCCCGACCGGGAAATGCCGACGGGGTTACTCAGGCAATTTTTAAAATTGCAGGAGTGCCCCTTCTTTAGGGGCTCCTGCGGGGTTCCCACTTTCCAGGCCTTGTGCCAAATATTGCCGATGCGGGCGGCAATTAAATAACTACCCCATTACACAACCTTGTGTGATGCGATGTGTCTGCTAGCGGCTTCGGCTGCAGGGATACAGGCTAGTACAAGTCAAGGATTTGTCACTTGACACTCAGCCCAACAGGTGAGGGGCCGGGAACCGACCAGCACCTGTTGGACTGAGGTACACCGCCTGGGTAATACCTTGGAGGTCCACCTTTCCAAAATATTGCAACATCCTCCTTTTTTTTATAATGGAGTCGTCCCTTGTGTTCGTTCTGCTCAAAAATAAATATACATTTTTTATATTCAATTATACATAACAAAAATATGAAATCATTTGGATCTTAGTATTTTAGCATGAAAAAGACGGCATTTTTAATTTTGTTCAAATGTCAAAACATATATATGTAACGACAATTAGAATTTCATTACAATTTGCCGCAAAATGCAATTTAAAAATTCATAAAACGGATGTAAAAATGCTTACTTAAATGCTCCGATATACTGTACAATCTATATTTACCCCCCAGAAGGATTTAAAATGAAAAATTAAAATTTCGCGTTGAAACTAAATAAATCGTTATATGGACTAAGACAAAGTGCTCACAATTGGAATTTACCACTCCATAATTATTTCAGAGAACAAGAATTCAAGCAATGCCCCGTAGACGCGTGCATGTATACCAAAATATAGGTAATAAAGTGTTGATTTTTTTTTTGGGGGGGGGATTGATGATATATTACGCATTTCAAACAACGCTTTCAAAGATGTTAAAGATAAATGAAATAAAAAAAATTAAAATTGCTGATCTTGGACAATTGTCATGGTTCCTCGGTATAAAATTTACCTGTGAAAATGAAACTATAACAATGAACCAATCACGGTACATTGAAAAAATTCTGTTCAAGTTCGGAATGCAAGACTGCAAAACGCGTACAACCCCTGTTGAGAGGGATATAAATAAAAATATAGAGACCGAAACAAAATTAATAGACGATCAATTATACAGAGAAAGGATTGGAAGCCTCATCTATTTGATGACCGCAGCTAGGCCTGGTATATTTCACTGTAACAAAGCTATCTCTAAACTTATCAATTAAGAACCTTAATCGTGCAAAATAAACCCTTCGTTATCTAAAAGGAACCAAGGAACACTCTTTAATATTTAAAAGGTCTACATATCCTCTAAAATTAGAAAGAATTTCAGATTCAGATTGGGATAACTCTGACGATAGAAGAAGTATATCGGGATACTGTTTTAAACTTGTCAAAAATCGGACCTGTGATCTCTTGGAAAATTAAAAAAACAACAAATTGTTGCACTTTCTACTCGTGAAGCAGAATTTGTGGCCCTTATCCATTTTGCGCAGGAGGCAATTTTTCAGAACACCCTTCTAAAATTTATTTAAAAACATATCTAAGCAATAACTATATAGTCATTCATTGTGACAACTAGAGTAGTACCTTATTAGCTAATAATTCTATGATTCATAACAGGTTGAAGCATATTGATATCAGATATCATTTCATAAAGGATGAAATAAGTAAAAAAAAATCTATTACTCTTAGTTATGTAACGTCTGAGAATAATATAGCCGACATTTTCACTAAATGTATAAAAAGTATAAAATTAAAACATTTTATGGCCGAACCTTTTGGAATCTAATCATAAATACATTTCTTTTCAGAAACCCAAAAGGAGAAGCATGAACGGTTGAAATCACAAAAGAAAAAACAATGTGAATTGTCGCGGGCACGACGAAACACTTCGACGATTTTTATTTCACTAACCAAATTAACCAACTAATACCTTACAGAATGTTGCAAGTTTTTATTAAAAAACAAAAAAAATGTATATTTGCATATGTTGGTGTGTATATATATTTATATGTATTTGAATAGGATTATATATATATATATATATATATATATATATATATATATATAATGTTAAAAGTCCACGTATACTTCTAGGATAGTGATTTAAAGCTTATGTTGGTTTTTTGAAGCATGAAAAACGATGTTACTTTTTGTATTTAATATTTTTTATTGTTATTTTTTTATATTTCAAGCGGACCCGCGCTCTTGATCACAAAAAAGTATCAAAATGAAAAAGAAAACCGCTGAAAGAACTGGAGATTTGTAGCGTGGACAGCGTTCATTCCTAGCAATCATGTTCGAAAAAGTTCACATGAATTATTTTAGCCGTTTGTGGAAGAAGATTGTGTTTTTTAATATATTTTTTTTAATGTTGCAACGTGTAAGCGTTTAATTCAAACGGCAAAAATGAGACGCAATTGATTTAAATATGTATAATGGAATAGAAATGAAATGGTTAAACAGTAAAAATAATGTAATTATTAGTTATGAATAATAATAATAATAATAATAATAATAATAATAATAATAATAATAAGACTACTGAAGAGGGCAGAGTTAGAGACAACGTCGGCTTTTTTAATGGCGAGTAAGAGATAAAACTAATAATAGTAATGAATAATAATAATAATAATAATAATAATAATAATAATAATAATAATAATAATAAAAACTACTGAAGAGGGCAGAGTTAGAGACAATGCCTGCTTTTTTAATGGTGAGTAAATTCTGTCTCTGCCTCAATAAAGATGGGACGAACATAGATAAATAAATAAATAAATAAATAAATAATAATGCTCTTTTAATTAATGCCAGCACCAGCCAATTCATAGCTTCGCTATAATATTCATTTGCTAATATCTTTCCTCTGTTGAGAAGAATGCATTTCTTGGAAACCCCGCGATTAAACAAATTCCAATATACATTTTCTGATTAACCTGTCGAATAATAAATTACTGTAAAATCCATTTTTAAAGTCTTTAAATTTTCCTATCTATCTATCTATCTATCTATATGGTTAGTTGTTCTTGTTTTACGGCATACCAACCCTTTTCAGGTTATTTAATACAGTGATTTTGACGAAAGTTTTTTTTTTTTTTTTTTAATAGAATATATTTGTTGTTTTCAAGTCGGTTTCTATTTAACCCATAGTTGGGACCCTAACAGGTACTACCACTTCGGGTCAGAGTGGACTTGGGAGCAATGGCAATTAAAGGGTGGCTCTACACTCTCCAAGCCCGCAAGCTGGGGCCTCACCACTGAATCTAAGGTCATATCCAGGATCATATATATATATATATATATATATATATATATATATATATATATATATATATATATATATATATATATATATATATATAATGTACAGTATTTTAAAATATTATTTGTATTATCGATTAAAAACAAATGGTGTGATAAATTAAGACAATTTTCACATTTCTTCATTAAGATTACGAATT
>NC_136489.1:130673338-130675838 GCF_053919585.1 Euprymna scolopes
TTATTTTTACAAAACTCACATGGTACCGATCAAAAATAGCAATCCCGCATTTCATTCCTGATCTAAGCTGGCCTTCATATTTCCCGCTTTACTAGCAATCACCGGTATTATCTAAAGAATATATTTTAAACATATACCATGAATTAAAAATTAAAGGTGGTAGCTTTATAAGAATAATTTAAGTTCAAAAGAACCAGAAAAACTTTTAAAACGACTTTCAAACTGAAAGGATTACTAATGACTCTAAACGTATTTCGAGTTTCCATTAGAAAACTTTTGAAAATAATTTGATATGAAATTTGATAAGGATATACCCCCTTAGATATTAAAACCTAAATAAATTAAAATAAATAAATAAAGTTAACTAAAGAAATGAAATAAGTAATGGTGATCATAATAATAATAATAAATTAAAAAAAGGTATCAGTCCTGAAGGATTTCTCCTTCATTAACAGAGACCAAAAAAAGTGTAGCACAGCATCAGAACAGATACTATACGTTGAGTTATATATATATTTTTTATTTTACTCTAAAAGTTTACAACAAAACAGAAATAAACAAAAAATCAGGCACAAGACCACTCTGATCTTGGTGTATCTATTTGCTTCCCCACTGAGCAAATTAGGCACAAGACCGTTTTTTAATGTGAAGAGAGAGGGGGAGGGGAAGGGAAAAGGGGGCCAACTCCCGGGAGGTGGGAAATGGGAGCTAGATAGTTATTTGCCAGATGGCCCATGTAGGGGCAACCCTACATGGACCAGAAGATTGCCATAAGGACAATGGTCTTTGATTGCAGCATCTGCCGGAACAGATAGTATACTCTGATCTTGGCTCGAAGGCCAAGAAAGAAAGCCTTTCCTGGATATTGTTGTCCTTAGTAACTGTCGGCAACTGTAGCACATACTTTGAATGCAGCTTTCATATAGATGAATTTTATCGTAAAGTAATGGAAACACTGTATTTTGATATTTAAAAATCATTTGCAATTTTAAAAAGATATAATTTGTAATCAGACAAAATGAGTTGGTGAACTTTCTGATGTTTTCCGAGGAACTGCAGAATATAAGTGCAATTTGTGTTTTTTTCGACCTACATGAAGTGTAAGCAAAGTACCATTTAACAATTGCTGTTCACGGAGAAGATTTCAAATGACACTTATCACATCATTGTGTTTCTTGAATATTAGTCTATTCATCAGAAAACAATTCTTTATCAACATACGAAAAATTTTTCATTGTTTTGAAGATTTGTAAGAGCAGGTAAAATAAATGGCTCTAATTTCGATAGTAATGATTCGAGTGAACTTCGATTTGAAAGGACATCAATTTTTGTTTTAACCCCAATTGAGAAATGTTGAAATGAACGCTTTATTTTTCACTTTACCGAATAATCAATTATATAAAATTAAAATGTCGATATATGACAAGAAGTTCATTAGGTGATTCTCCGCGAGGAGTGCAGAATATCATATTAATGAAATGCATCACTGAATTTCATGCCTCAACATACTGAAATTGTGTTCTTAACATTGAGACGGAACAAGTTCGCTAGATTTCAAATAGTAAGAATCCATTTCATGCAAGAAGATAACGGCTTGGAAAAAAGCAAAAATTCTCCCAAGCAAAGATAAACTGTTATTTTTTTTTTGTCTTTATTTATTTTTTGTGATTTCAAAATATTAATTACACTATTTATTTAACAGTCTTGATATTTTCGTTATTTTATTATTTCTAGTTTTTCGTCTCGTGATTTCCTTTTAATTTGATTACTATATAAATCACATTGGCTTTTAAAAAGTTATTGAAATGAACAGAAAATGTACGTGACTGCTAAGCCTGTTAAAATATTGTCGTTTCATCCTTTTCAAGTTTTACTATCAGTCGGCAGATCGATGCCATTCAGTACGAACAATGATAGTCCATTTCGCCAGAATTTTCTATTTAGAACAGGATTCATAACTTGTTTAATGACATATACAACGTTCACACAAAAAATTCTGCAGAGACATAGAAAATGCGTGGATATAAAATATGTAGTCATATAAGATGCATAAACACGAGTAATGTGGACTACATACGATACACAAATGTGAATTTCCAACCTTTTTGGGTTTCGTATTTATGCTTGATAGCATGACACACGTAATTACTTAATAAACACCGATAAAGAACAAATTTAATATTCAAAGCATTTGAATTCATTTACACAATACAGCGTAAAATTCTAATAATATTCTTATGCCAGCGGTATTTACACTAGGCGAAGAAGAATTTGTTTACAAGAGCTATTTAATTGCAAGTGTATCCCAATTAGAGGAAATCCTAACGTAAGATGTCTGCAGATCTTATAGGAGGTAATGACGCCATCCTATGTAAAGCACCTGTTTTTCTCAAATAGTTAACATTCCATCTATCTCTACAATACTGACTGAGCTCAACGTTGCTTAATTTCAGTGACCTAAAAAGAACTGATGTGTAAACGATATTAATACAAAAATACG
>NC_136489.1:130680838-130850838 GCF_053919585.1 Euprymna scolopes
AGATATATAGATAGATTACATTATAATTGCCCATTTCGGTAATTATTCATGATACATATTATTAGATATATACTTTCTTAAACTTAGTTTGAACATTATACTTTAACAAGAATGTCAAAGTTAAATAATGTGTAAGAATACATATTTCGTCTGATTCTTTACTCATTCTAACCGCTATCTCTATCTATTTAGCTTTCTTTTTCTTTCTTCCTTACTCTCTTTTTCATCTCCGTCTTTTTTCTCCTTTTTATTGTTTTCGTAGTTTTATCACGAATCCAATACTTTTCAAAAGTCAGAATTGTGACTGTGATGCAATAAAAATGAAACCTATTTCTGTCTCTCTTCTTCGATTCACTTTCTTTCTTCCACTTTTCTCTCGCTTTCTTAAAAAAGAGAGTAAGATAATAAAAAAAAGTCTCTACCTCCTTTGTTATCGTTCATTCTTCAGTTACATTTTTCTCCCTTCGAAAGGTTTTAAGAACATGCATTTCTTTCCCGTTCTATCTTTTATTTACCCTCACTCTCTCTTTTCAAACTTCAGTCTCTCTTCTCGTTACTACCTTTCTCCTCCCTACATATATTCACTGTATTATTTATTTACCACATTTCATTTCAGGATTATACAAAGCCAGGATACATTGTGAAGGCATAATAACACTTTTTTTAATTCCCGTCTATCTCTCTTATATACTGTCTTCTCCACACCCCTACCTTCTTTCTCTCTAATCTTTTCTCTTTGCCATTTACACTATATACTCACTAATTCTTTTATGATTCACTCTTTATTAATATTATACGCCATAGCATTATTAATATTATACATCATAGCATTATTAATATTATACGTCATAGCATTATTAATATTATACGTCATAGCATTATTAATATAGTCATAGTATTTATATGCAATTATAGTGCAAACAGTGACAAGATAACAATCAATTTATAAACATCTGGGCAGGAGCTGCTAGAGCAGCTTATCCTGCCTTGACGGAGTTACAAAATTCACTTCGTAGCTTAGTAGGGGATGCCCTTTTGTCTTCCCTGCAACTTATTTCCAACAGAAGAGGCGTTGCCAGCCTGTCTCTGCTTTATCGTTGTTTTCATGGTAAGTGCTCGTCTGAGCTTCAATCCATGGTCCCTCTCCGCCAAACTTTTACAAAAAACACTCGTCTAGCCAAAACCACTATCAATAATTTCCCACACTCTTTATCTGTGCCAAAACCTAAACATAGATTCCATGAAAAAAGCTTCTTTCTCAGAACTGCACGCCTGTGGAATTCTATTCCGTTTTTCTGCTTTCCAGCTGACTACAATTTGATTGTCTTCAAGTCCAACATAAACAAATTCTTGATGAACCGTCTCTCTACGTAATCCAATTTACAAAATCTTCACTACTTATGATTACTACGCTACAATCCCATACCTAATGCATACCCATTGACCCTTATCCTCGAGTGGCCTCCGGGCCTTGATAAGTGGCGATTCCTTTGTAAAAAAAACAAAACAAAAAACAATAGCATCGTATTTATAATATATAAATGTGCTATTATTGACTAATGAAGGACTTGGATATTTCGAACAAATAAAACATGTAGTTATGTGTCATACCGTACTTCAATAAGCTTTTTTTGGTTCAACGATTTAGTTTAATAATTTCTACAGGAATAACGTAGCAATATTGAAAAGGGAAATATTTATAAAAACGGAAGGAACAAAAGGTAAAAATGTAAGTAACCAGATACTGAGAGAGGCAGGATAAAGCTTGAGAAATAAATAAGAAAGAAATTAATAAAATTGAAGAAGGTGGGTCAAGGAGGTTAAGTCGCCTGGCTCCGGTGAAAGAAAGGTGTAGTAATTTTAAGACAAAAATAAAAATACAATTTCATATCGACATTACTCCCTCGGCGAAATGGGAAAGGGGGTGAAGGTTTCTGGAGACGGATACATCCTTTTAAAGGATTTGTCGGAATTTAGTAGATCTTACGGAGTACAAAAATCTTTGATGTCCATATCACTCTATGTTGCCTTATTGCGCGGCACTTCACGTCAATTCGACATTGCACGACTTTATTACGTGGGCTTGGTGGGTTGGATGACACAGGAACGTGGGAACACAGTACAGACGATTTGTCGGACGAGACTCAAGTAAACACACAAATACATTTATATATCCTTTTGGCTTGGATACTAGTATAAGACAAGTGTTTCAAATAAAATAAACTGCTTGATTTCTATGATGAAAATAGATTGGAGGATTAACTTTCGAAATAATAACCATTATTTAAATCGAGTTTAAAAAAGCTAATGGCCTGCAAATATATTTTACAGAGTAATTCGGTGATACACTATATTATACATTCTCTAAAATAACGGTAGTTCTAAAGATTATTTTAAGCAGGTGAAACTAGCCTTACTTAACATGAATGAAGACGGTCGAAGGTTAATCCGACCGAAACATTACACAAATAACATTCAAGATGAGAACAATAGTCCGATCAATACAAGTAATCAGTCCTCATCTAAAAAATATTCAGAACTTTAGTTTTACTTCAATTGTGCATTTTTCTTTTCGTTGGTGTTCTCATGGATTAAGGTTCCTGTTATTGTCACTAACACTTGCTTTCCATATGAGATTCATAGATGTTCGAACATTCTATTTAAGTTATTGTTTACCTCTCAAACGTTGCGTTTGTAAAGAAGTGATTTACATATGTTTTTCGCTCCTCAACTGAACAGTTAAATGTGTTATAGAATATTTTCTTCTAAGCTAGCTGTCTTACTGGATTCCAGGTCAAGAATTTATTTAGTTTAGTGAAGTATTCAGCTATGTAAAATTATTTGAGGTAACATCACTTGGAGAATATGCTTTATTCCTCATATAAAAACCAGTGTGTGTTAACCATTGAGGTATTACATTTCTGCTACACTTACTATGCCATTTTTGTCAGGGTTTCCGTGAAGAGTGAAGTATGGATATACCATAGCGTATAGCAATGTTCGCTTTTCTTGTCTCTTGTATCTAGATTTTGTCTACGTGTAGTTTCGATGGAGCATAGAAGATACAACATAGGACGGTTGTTATTTAGGCTGACATTTTTAATGATAGTGATCCATTCTGCCTTTTTTTCCTATTTATAAAGCCAGAGATCTTGAGTAATCGGTGTCTTTTTTGTGTTTTTTCTTCAGTTTCTTTTAGTTTTTCAGCAAGAATTTGATTTGCTGCTTTGTTATACTTTTGAAATCTTGAGTAGTTGTAGCAAAACAGCAGTTTGTTACTTATTTCTTTGCTGCTAAAAGATATTTAAAAAAGTAAGGTAAAGATCCTTGTTATCAAGGTCTGTGGCTTCATCCTTTGTCATGAAGTGGGTGCCTCATACACAGCCACGAAGGTTTACACCATGGTCTGCCTCTTCTAACCTGGTGGGTTGAGGGACTCTTTTTTATCCTAGGTACCGCCCTGTCACTATTTATTTTCAGTTTTCTTCATATTTAATATATAATTGCAATGTAATTACGTTTGAAGCTCTTCACATTTAAAATAATAATCTTCATAAAAGCCGACATATTTTTACAAAATTCAAGTATAATAGATACAACATATTGAAAATTGTTCTTCCAAAATTGAAATCGAATTATAACTAATATTTTTGAGGAAATCTAAGTCAAGAAACAAGCAGATGATATATTTAACCTTTATTTGTTTTACATGAACGTGTCGTTTTAGATTGATTTTATTTAATGTTAAATCAAAATACTCATTGTGATTGATTACTATCTATGATCAATTGAATACAACAAGTATTTCAGATTAATAGAGTATTTCAGATTAATAGAGTATTTCAGATTAATAGAGTATTTCAGATTAATAGAGTTGCTAACACTGAATAGAGGCGGAAATGATAAGCGTACTTAAAACAAACAATTTTTTGGTTTTATTTTACTTCAGTCGAAGTTCTCAGAAATCAAAGGGACCCACCAATAACACTTGAACCCTATATGATATAGATATTCGAATTTTTCAAGTCATGTTTTCTATCTCAAACACTGAGTTAGTCAAGAAATTGAGAACATAAATTTTCTTTCCCCAATTAATCATTTTCGTGTTATAATGTAACTTTCATGTTAGTCTCTTGGTCTTACTGGATTCGAGTCTAAGAATTTATCTAGTCTGGTGGAGTATTCAGCTTCGTGTTATTAATTGAGGAATCATCAATTGGAGAAGATGGACTATTCCCTTTAAAAGTTAATGTGGGTTAGCCATAGAAAGAGATCTTACTTGGGCTACGAATGATTTTAAATGTTTGATCAGAGTGTGCTTCCCGTGGAAAGTATCCTCATATCAGGTTGTTCTGGCAAAACCCTGTACAGAGAGACCTTAAACATCCAATGTTTAGTAGGCATTCTCTCCAGTAGGCATTCAAGTTTTCTCCTTATTCAGTGTAAAGTCCAAAATAATTCGAGTTACGCTTTTATTCCTGGTCCGCAAGCAAGCACGTAGCTTAAAGCAATACGTTAGCATGTCGTCGAGTAAAGTTCCCAGTGAGACATTTTAGCCTTTTATATATTTGTTGCTGTGACTCCTGTTTCTAAATAACCTTTCCTACCAGTACTGATCAGACAGAATGGTTCCAAAATCTGGTGATCTGAGAGAAATCCGTTGTGTTAATCATAAATTATAGGCCACATCGATCTAGGAGGCGTTGTTTTAAGAACCATGTGAGGAGATTGTTGAGGTCGTAGTTTTATTCATTATGCTAATTGTATACTCCAATAGTCTTGTTTATTTACATTCTAACTTTGTTTTCGGAGCTCACAATTTGAATGGTTGCTATTTTAAACATTACTGGGAATTTGTAAATCCGTGCGTTTTATAAGAGTAAAACGTTATAACACAGAAAACCCGAATTGGCAAAACTTATTTCTACATAATGCGGAACAAGTTGTGGCATTGATAGAACAGGAGGGCAAATAGGTTAATCTGAAAAGTTTACAAATCTGTGAATCGTGAAATCTTAACAAACTCTGCTTCAAATAGTAATAATAGTCTTCATAAAATATTGAATAACTATAATGGGTGTTATATTCCATGATGATATCCATTGGCCTTGGGACACGCGGAAATTTATTATTTTAAAATATCAGTTTTCGTTTTTATAACATTATTCATTACACAAATATTAATATTAAAAAAAATATTAAATGTGAGTTAATATTAATAATTAAAATGTATATTATAACTAGGGTTAGCACAACAGAATATTCTTTTAATTGTTTTGACTCTCGAGTGTGTATATGTTGATATCTTATATGTTTTTATACAGAGTGATGTGGTTCTTGATTGATTAACTGTGTCTAACTGTGTCGGATATATATTCCAGCGTCATGACAATGATAAGCATATTCTATTTTCATAGCTCTACCTATGACTTTTGCATTAAAACTTTCGTAGCTAAACAAATCTTGGTCGCATTTTATCCAGTGAATATCAGCAATGTGTTTCTCCGTTTAAACAAATCTAATTAAAGATGTAATGGAAATTAATTTCAGCTTGCCTAACTAAAAGCAGAGGATCCAGGTGCTAGAATTTCGTCTTTTAGTGAGATTCGCAAAATCTCTTAAATTTCATGGATATGAGCCAATCATAAACGTTAAGGAGTATTATATATATATATATATATATATATATATATATATATAAACATATATATACATATATACACACATACACATATATATATATATATATATATATATGTATGTATAGGAAAAATATAAATGGGGAAATGAATTCATAATTACTATATATTGAAAAATATAGAATGAGTCATTTATTTTAAGTTTGGGGATAAAAGGGGACTCTTTATACCAAGGTATTTCGAAACCTAATGCTTCTCATCAGAAGAGTAGAGGATGTGCTATGTAACATTATGGGGATATGACGTCTATCGAGGGAGTCATCAAGAACGAAAAAATGAATAAAATTATTGATGTTTTAGGGGGAATTATATTGAATTCTAAGATATATATATATATATATATATATATATATATATATATATATATATATATATATGTACAGGTTTGTCTTTTACGAAAGACCCTTGTAATTTTGTTGGTCAGCGTACAATTTTAATTTCCTCGATAATCAAACCGAATTCGTTTGTGATACTGTGAGTTTGCCGCGCATTTGTTAGTATCATCGACCCCCTATTCATCCGCGTTCATGGCTCATATCCGCCCCGATGAAATCAAAGGCCCACGGCCCGTTGCGCATTATGTGGAAATTATAGGCCATATCGATCTAGGAGGCGTTGTTTTTAGAAACATGTGAGGAGACACGAAAATGGAAAATTAGAGAAGCGCGGATTCTGCGGGCCGTAAAATAACAATAATGACAAAACAGTATCAAGTAATTAGTGGTCTTGTGCGTTACAAAGGCAGATAACTAGTTTCAATTAAAAAGCTAAAAAATACATTTTAATGTTTTCCTGATGGTCCTAACGGTTCCTATTTATCTCCCATTATTTGTTTGATTGTCTGTTGCTTTTATATTTACCCCGTAAAAAGGGGTCCTTTACCAAAATATCTTTGACATCAATATAAATTATGCCGGAAAGATGTATAATTAAAACCACATCCTTCGGCAAGTATTGTTATTTATTTATTCCTGCTGCATTCTGCAAATTCAAAGACCGATGCATCCATTCTCATTCTAGCTTGACCACATTTTTTGGCAATCATATAGTTGAATGGATATCCATTCGCTATGATGGCTGTCCCTTTAAATTAGAAAACGTGACTATTGAATTAGGATCAATCCAAAGTATGAAATGTATCCATGCAATTATTTCTCTTGATTATTTTACCAGCTGACATACTCTTCTTCGATGGGGCATAATTTATGCCTTTAACTTTTACAATTCCTATCTTTACAGTAATCCACTCGATGATAAAAATAATTTTTATGCACGGGTGTCTTTATATATATATATATATATATATATATATATATATATATATATATATATATATATATATATATATATATATATATCGGGAAAAAGGGGAAAACCGAGAAAGTTATGTGATTTTACTCTCTAAGATAAAAAGACTGAAACATGGCCAAACACATATCAATATATATATATATATATATATATATATATATATATATATATATATATATATACATATATGTATGTATGTATAAATATATATATATATATATATAATTTAAGGTTGCTATCAATATATATATATATCTACATATATATGTATGTATGTATAATATATATATATATATATATATATATATAATTTAAGGTTGCTATTTCTCAAAATTAAGGTAACCAGTGAAATATAACGAGGTTAATACAAGAGAGCTCAAAACGGAAGTAGAGCAAGGTATATTTTCAATTTTTCCTTACATAAGCAATATTTTTTCTACACGGTGATGAGCATGTTTCGGTCTTCTGGTATTTAGTAACTAGAGATCTCTGCAGGCAACAACGTAAATTTTTTTTTTTATTCTTATGAAATTATTTTTTATTCTTAAAAATTCCGCTTTTGAAAATAAACGGTGTTGCCTGAAGAGGTCTCTAATTACTAAATACTAGAAGCCCAAACCATGTTCATGACTGTGTACCAACACATTGCTGTTTATGTAAAGACAAATTGAACATATATATATATATATATATATATATATATATATATATATATATATATATATATATATACAAGTTAGAAAAGCATTTCATCCAAGGCATGAAAATTGTTAAACAAAATGTTTTTACTATGGGCTTTAAAAATAAAGGTACAAGATTCAATTTGAAATTTTATCTTCAAAGTGCACTTTTATACATTTTACAAAGTAAGGTATAAAAATTTAATACCTTACTTTGTAAAATGCATAAAAGTGCACTTTAAAGATGAATAAATTTCAAATTGAATCTTGTACCTTTATTTTTAAAGCCTATAGTAAAAACATTTTGTTTAACAATTTTCATGCCTTGGATGGAATACTTTTCTAACTTGTATCGTATCTTTTTAAGATTATATTATATTTAATTTATTAATTTGGATTTTAAAGAAATGAATGTGGTTTTGCATGTATTTATAAACACTCTCCTACTCTCTATTTCAGTTTGTATTTCTCCTCAGACTACAACTCATTTTTGCCACCCCTCTCTGTATTATTACAGGTCTGAACATTCTCTCTGTTTCAGTTTGTATTTCTCCTCACACCACAACTCTTTTTGCAAGCCTCTTTGTTATACATGTCTGAATAATGAGAAAATCTGAATTTTTTTAACAAAAACTTTAAAATAACTTTTTTAGATCAAATTTTTTAAACTTCTTTCAGAATAGAAAATCTTTACAATTTAATAAGGAACATATTTCACATAGGTTTCATTTAAAATATTCAGTAGATAACGAGAAAAATAGAGATGAAAATTCCAAAAGGACTGTATAGCTGGTTACGCTCAATAGTAGTCCTCGCTAGCGAAAGTCTTTGTTATTGTTATTCTATTATTATTATTATTTGAAACATTTTGGATCCTGCTCTTTCGCGCGAGGACTAATATAAATTAAAAAACTGGCGACTGGAAATTTCCATGTACAAATTTATTTTTCGACAGAATATCTCCAATAAAAAGGTATCGTGAAATATTCTTATTCCGTGGAGTTCAAAGAATGCAATGTTCTTCTCGTCATAGGATAGGAACTAGTAAGCAGATCACATATAGAGAGTGGATCTAGAATCTGTTCGTTTTAGCACTTTCTGAAACTATTTTATTATGGTTGTCATAAAATGCATAATGATGCTTGTAAAATATGGTCTGCATATAGTGGTTGTGTAGCATATTTGATTTTTTGGAGTATCGTCAGAATAAAATTGATCAGGGCTATAAACAAACAATAAATTGGGGAAAAAGGAAAAAGAAAATTTTCAAACCTAACTGGTTAAATCCAAGATGTGATATTGTCCTTTGTAAATATCATGAATGGAAAGATATATATATATATATATATATATATATATATATATATATATATATATATATATATATTTGCATTCACCTAATAAACTTCCCCTACTAATTACATGATCGTATTATATATATATATATATATATATATATATATATATATATATATATATATATATACACTGTGTATGCTTGTGGATGAAGGCAACTTTTACTTTTTTAAACAAATATTGTTAATATATATATATATATATATATATATATATATATATATATATATATATATATATATATATATATATATATATACAGGGCGGAAAAGATAAACTCAAATCGATTTATAGAGGGAATCTATCTCTTACTAAAATTATCCCAGTTTAGATGAAATATATATTATCTGTTCTAATCGACATTTCCTCGCGTTATGCGATAGTGTACAGGGGGGGGGGGTCGAAAAGATTAGACGAAGGAGGACATTCTTACAAGCATAACAGTCAGTACAGGTTGCACTTGAGTAGATATGAGTAGATAAATATATTAACTCTTCTTCTTAAAAAAAATATGCATCTGATACGGGGTTGCCCTTTTTGATCGGAGTAAGACGGGGATGCATTCCTAACTAATTTAAAATAGCCTGGATTGAAGCCGTCGATAATCCTCGGGAAAAGCATTTTAATTGATCGTCAACAAATACCATCCTTTCCAGTGGCGACAACTACTCTGAGATAGAGCAAAAAGTTAGCTGCCTTAAATACGAAGTCTAGATAATTTCGAGTAAATATCAAAGCTAATTTAATTACACAAGTCAGAAGCAAAGTGTAGTATATATTTTGATACCACCCTTGATTGTTTCTGGTCTTGATAAATAAAGGAATATTACGTCTATACTTAGAGAGATTTGATTTTTTGTCCTAAACCAATGTTTCGCATCTGAGAAAGTCTGACTTTCCCCACATTAAAAAACGACTTTGTGTCCAGCTCATCTCTCGTGGGAAGGACAGTAAATAGCAACAAAACAAATATTGTGTATTTCAGTCAAATAGCTAAAAGCAAGTCAGTGTTCGTTTCTCACAAGTTTAACTCGGTTTCTTGCAATTTTCTGTTTTTGCCAAATCTTACAAAAAAATAATAACAAATGCAATAAAGAATGAAAGCCAGTATAAGTTCGAGGGAAATTATGATCTTAATAAACATAGCATTATTAATGATAGTTATGTCGGCCGGATCAAACGCAACAAAGCATGTAATCAGACGCGGGTCCCTCATTTTGCACGCCTTCCTCGTCGTTCTTTTCACCTCAGTGGTTGTTCGCTTCCTTTCGGCAATTGTTATCAAACATTAGCGGTTGCGTTTATTTTATTGACTCATTGTTGGATTTTTAGGGTCGCAGATGTTTTTTGACTTTACCGAACCGATTATTTCTCCTTGCTGTTATTCTTATTTTACACGCTTATTTTATCGGTGTGCGGATATCGAAACAACATTAATTCAGATATTGAGAGATTGTCGTTCTTTATTTTTAACACTCCCATTATCAAATATCTAACCCTATCTGTGTCCTCTCTCTCCTTCTCTTGCTGTTTCTGACTCTCCCTCTCTGTCTCCCTCTCTCCCTATATATATATATATATATATATATATATATATATATATATATATATATATATATATATATATATATAAGAGAAAAGAAATTAAACTGTGAGATGTAATTTACGATAAAATCAAATTTATTGTTGGGCTGAATACTTCAAATTTGATTGTAAATTTCAGCTTACAGTTTGAATTTCTTTTCTCTTAGAATAATCTCTACTCTTTATTGTGTGTGTATTGTTTTTTTTTATATTTGGTTAGGATTAAAATATATATATATAAATACTGGTATTTATATTAGATTGAAGTTTACCATTGCGTATATCAGGTAAACACTGCATCTCATATGTGTATGTGTGTGTGTGTGTATTAAAATGTAGTATTTTGTGGTCTGTCTGTGGGTCACGTATGCGCCCCCAAAATAGCCAAAAGGATTGGGCAAAATTTTACGTGGAATATCTTTTCAAGTTTTGTTAATCATAAGGAGTTAATGTTTAATCATTTCTACTACTACTACGACTACTACTACTACTACGACTACAACTACTACTACTAATAATAATAATAATACTAATAATAATAATAATAATAATAATAATACTAATACTAATACTACTACTACTACTACTACTACTACTACTAATAATAATAATAATAATAATAATAATAATGAACACAATACATATTTATGGCCTCCAAAGCTAAGGTAAATAATCACACCAAATATTGCATAAAACATCACACCGTTGCAGATTGATGGCAGATTGAATAATTATTCAATAATACTTAACTCAGACAATTAAAATAAATAAAATATAGGATCCAAAACAATATTCAGAATTACCATAATGTGGGCATAACGTATATATTATACTTTACACATCATTAGTAGTCATAGTACTACTATTAGAATTAATAATAATAATAATAATAATAATAATAATAATAATAATAATAATAATAATAATAATAATAGGAGAACTAAGAACAAGCCCGATAAACTTTGAAAAAAGAATAGGAGAAATTAGAATCAAAGGAATGAATGGAAAAATTCAACGAACAACAGCCATGAAAACAGCTGAAATATTTAAAAAAAAACCCTTGAATGTGGAAACTAACACACAAGAGCAACAAGCGCGCGCCAGATACACTGCTGCAAACATGAAACACTACATGGAACCAATAACACTGAAACCGCATATCTATAAGTTCTCTAATCCAACCCTACCCCCATTGCCACATCACTGCCCGTCCCACCAAAAGAGCGAGACCAAGTAACCAAGTAGAGTCAAGGAGGAAGGAAAGACCAATGAACTGACCAGACCTCAGCCGAATAAGTGCGAAGAGAACTGGAACCTTGGGGAGGCTTATTGCTACTCACATTCTAGTGAAGACCAATAGCTGCTGCCAACGAGAAATCAGTAGCAAGCAGCTGTTGCGATAATGAACATTTCTTTGCAAATGTTATCGAAAGAGGTAGAGAGTACTGGAAACCTGGTGAGACTTGTTGTCTCTCAGCTTCCAGGAAACACCACAGGCTTTGTTCAGGGGAAGATCTCTGAAGACCTGTGGAAGCTTCTTGTCAGATAATAATAGACACGATAAGGTACGGAAGGCAGTACATTGTGCATTATGCAGAGAACTGCATGTTGAACACCCAGACAAAGTGTACAAGCACAACTTGACAGAAGTAATAGAAAATGAAAGTCACAAAATCCTATGGGATAACGATATACAAACGGACAAGTCCACCGAAGTAAGAAGCTGGTTGCGGGTTTCATGAATACATTAGCGATATTTTGTTCTGATTATATTGAATTCAAAATAATAGATTCCCTTTTCACCTCGTTTTTTTTATGAAATGGTATTTCATATGCTTAGATCTTTGGTTGATTATCGTGTTCTGTGCTAAGACTATACTAGCTTGATTATCACAATTAATTACTACCGGGCTTTAAGTTAATTCTGATTCTAAAATAGTCTTTAGGATATTTTAAGGGAGAGTGCTTCCTTGATCGTGTGTGTGATCGCGATAAATTCTGCTTCACACATAGAGAGATACAATTTGTTGCTTTTTAGATTTCCATGAAATAATAGGCCCAGTTTCTGAGAGTCTGAAACAATATCTAGATATACTTTTTCGATCTTCGTCATTTCCCCAATCTGAATCTGAAAATCCTTCTAATTTTAGGGGATCTTTTGTATTTTCTAAATACTAACTTCTGTTTTTAGTTCCTTTTAAATAACGAAAGACTTGTTTAGCTCTGTTTAAATCCTTCATTGTCGGTCTTCATACTTTTTGTGACAGTTTTGTTAATGTGTAGCATATATCAGGTCTCTTCACAGTCATTAAATATACAAGACTTTCTATCATTTGTCGGTATAATTTATCGTTTATTATTTCAGATTCTGTATGTATATTTTTTATTAATAGCATTTTCGACCATTGTAGAACTTTTCTGCCACTCTCCCATTCCAAATTTTAATAGTATTTTGTCAATGTATCTTGATTGATTCATCGTAATAAGTCGTTTCATTTGAGTAAATTCTATCCCCCCAAACCAGGATATTTTGCCAAGATCGGTCATTTTGAATCTTCTTAATTTGTTCTTAACATCAGTCAACATTATCTCACAATTTGATGCGATTAAAATATCATCAACCCACAAAACCAAAATCAGTAGTTTATCGTCTTTGTGCTGGGTATATAAACAGGGGTCTGCAGCGCATTATCTAAATTGTTGTTTAATCATATAATCATGAAATACTGTATTCCAACACTGAGCACTCTGCTTTAGACCGTACAATGATTCGCTATTTTTAATTATAAATCCCTCTGGAGGGGTAATATAAATTTTACAGTCTATTGGGACATTAAACCGGCATTTTTTTACGTCTATTTGATTCATGTTTAGGTCATATTGCGATGCGATTTGCAATAAAATCCTGATTGTCGTTAGGTTTGTGTTCGGTGAAAACGTAGAAAAATATTCTATACCGTAAATCTAAGAGTATCCTTTAGCAACAAATCTTGCTTTGTACTGTTCAACGCCTGATGCTGTAGTCTTTTTTGTAAAGACCTATCTTGTAGAAATAACATGTTTATTTTTGGGGAGAGGTACTACCGCATTGATATTATTTTCGGTCAAAGCATCTATTTTTTTCATGGCTATTTTCCATTCATCACAATGTTCTGAATCAATTGCTTCGTTAAAGCTTTTTGGCGTATTATCCATGGAATAGCAATAGTTGATTTGATAATCTTTCATATTGTCGACCACAAGAATCGGGCCGTTTTCTATTTCTTTTGGGGTATATTTCGACTTTAACATCATCACCATCATCATGAATATTCTTGTCCCCCTTATCTTCATTGTCTTCATTTGTTTTAATAGTTGGAGGAAATATAATTTCATCCTCTTCATACGATGGGCTTTCGCCTTTAAAATTAAACGTGCCTGTGAATTTTACACATCGGATTTTTATTTTATTTTTTCTCTAGAAAAAATACTAAATTGGCTGGACTGTTTTTATCGTATCCAACAAATATACATCTATACGTTTTAATATTTAATTTACTCCTTTAATCTATATATGCGAAACAAGTTGAATCAAATACACGCATTTGATTTAAATTTGGTTTTCTACCACAGAAAGCTTAATGTGGGGTTTTAGATAGTGTTTTTTAAAGCACCTGTTTCGTATATAGGCAGCCGCCATAAGTGCGTACGTCCAGGGGCTTTTGGGGAGTTTTTATTCAATGAGTAGACATCTTGCAATTTCAAAAAGTGTCCGCAAGGCTCTTTCCGCAGTTCCGTTTTCGTGATGCGACCTAGGGGCCGAATTTTCATGCTTGATACGATGGTTAATTAGTAAAAGCTCAAAGTCTTTATTAGTGAATTACGTTCCGTGCCCAGGGCGATTACACTTTAATTCACCGTAGGGAGCCATGTTGGCTTAATATTTTTTACTTGCTAGCAGTGTATCAGGTTTTTTCTTTAAAAAAATAAACCATTATTAAACCTCATCGAAAAATATGTCGCTGATGTATTCAAGAATAAAGTTAAAACGTTTTTCTTCAAAACTTGTTGGGGGATTCGACTGAATATTTTTTTCACGGGCCTGTATGTATATAAATTTCTATATATTAAAAATATAGTCCTGGGCAAGACGTTAAACTGCATCCATTTTTTTTTTGTATTAACACTTTAACCTACTAATACGTAACTAATACTTTTACTGAAATAAAAAAAAGACGTAAAAAATATTCCTGAGCCCATAACGTCTAGAAGTGTAAGCTATTTTTAGTTTCAGAACAATTTCCGATTGTTCGTTGTTCTACACAAGTCCTGGGAGGTGACTGGCTTTCAGTAGATAGTTCTTGAGTTGGAATCCACAGAGCAAAAGATTATTCCGCTGTTGACACGAAGAAGAAATCATATGCGAAATTGCTACAGAAAGATTTAATATTTAATGGCGCAATTCTGGTTTCTGATTGGTTGGTGGCAGAACGTAAATTAATTCGATTCGTCAGTTCCTAGCAGCATCGTTTATAAATAGAATCACCCGACTGTGCGAGAGCATACACAATTTACTATAAGTAAAAATTATTATAACAGTTAACAGGAAGAAAATGTATTGCCAGATTATAGATCTTTCCATCGTAGCAAAATACAGAACAAGGAGACTGAGCGGCGGAGCAAATACGCGGACGAAGAAAGTCAAGATAACACAACTAATAGTACAAGCGCTAGAAAAAATACCGAAAATCTTTGAAAAGAGGATAGGAACCAGAATGAGAAGACACAACGGCTAACAATAAAAGAAATCGATTGCAATATTAAGAAAAACCTTTGGATGTGGGGACTAGTACACTTGAGCCTCATGCACAAGCAAGACACACAGAAAGGCCAACAGATGCAAAACACAAAGAAACATAACATGGAATAATGAAAACTGAAACTGTATAATTTGTAAGTTTTCCTTCCTGTGTTTTGTCTTCCACATCCTCTTTTTTGTGTATGCCGCATAAATTTGCCCCCTCACCAAATAAGTGAGAGTCAAGGAAAATGGAAAAACCAAGAGGAACCAGCACTAGCCAGACCTCCTTTGGATGAATACCAAGGGTACTGGGATCGTTGGGGAAGCCTATTCCTATCTAAATTCCAGTGACGACGAATGGTCACTGCCAACAAGAAATCAATCGTAAGTGGCTATTGTGATAATTCAAGCTAATCTGCAAACGTTATCGACAGAAGTGGAGGGTACTGGAGATCTAGGGAGGTTTGCTGTAACTCAGTCTCAAGAGAACACTGCAAGCTGTTCATAAAGAGAAATCGTGTTTAATGGCTAGTAAGTAAATAATAAATAGTCAAGGAAATTAATTAGTGAAGAGGGGGAAATATATAGAAACTATTGATCTTCTAAGGTAGCGTTACTGTTACTAAATCTACTTGCAGTGGTAAAACTCTGAACTTGCAAAAATCATTATATATATATATATATATATATATATATATATATATATATATATGTATATAAGAGAAAAGAAATCAAAATTGTAAGCTTAAATTTATAATGAAATTTATAGTTCGACCGAATACTCCTCAAAACAATTTTACAAAGTCTGTATTCCGCAGAGTTTCAAAAATGCTAGAGAGAAAGAAATCTGCAGCTTGTGTTTGCATCAATTCTAGATTGTGCTGGTTAGTTTGTAGGTTGAGATTTAAATATCACTGGTATTTTTATTAGATTGAAGTTTTAAATATATATATATATATATATATATAACGAAATCAATGGTGATGAAGTGTTTACCTTATATAAGCAATGGTAAACTTCAATGTCTCTCTCTCTCTCTCTCTATATATATATATATATATATGTATATATATATATATATATATATATATATATATATATATATAATTCTAGCATACATATGTATTTATGTCAACAATCTGTTAATAACAAATATAGAATCGACATCAAGTTTTTACACTGGTTCGATGATGGCTGCATCTTTCCAGATGAACCCCGTTATATTCAGTTTTTTCCATCTCATCGTCTATGCCATTTGCGATGGCATAGGCGATGAGATTTGCGCATGCTGACATACAAATTGAGCAATTTTGTCTGAGTTTACTTCCTCGGTAGTAGACATGCAAACTCTTCTGCATATAAAACAGATCGTTGATTTGGACTAATAGGCACAAGCTTAACCTGAACAGGAGTTTTTTGTGACTTAATGTGGTATACATACATGCTTACACACTCGCTCTAATATGACATTTTTACTAATAACCTGTTAGGAAAAATATTTGTTTTTCATTTTCATTTTCATTGCCAACTTTATATTAATGACCTGGTCTGAATAAGTTTAGCGGATTTTCAGATGGACTTAATATTAAACACTACTGCACAACAAAGATTCAGAGTAATAAGTGTCATGTAAAGAAAACGTAATATATTTGTATATATATATATATATATATATATATATATATATATATATATATATATACGCATGCATATACATGTGTTTGTGATTAATTTCTTAGAAGGGCAAATTATGTTATAGCCATTTATATAGAATTCTTATATGCACGGAGAAACATATTTTAGTCAAAACCGTGTTACAAATTGAATAAATTGCTGTAAAATGTCGGAAGATTAAGACAAAATAGCCAGACCCGGAATGGCGAGTACACCTTAAATGGTGCGTTAATTTTCGCTGACAGAAAAAAACATTACTGAAACAACTAGGAATTGTTTATCGCAAAATACTGGTGGTGTTTGTTGTTACTATAAATCTTGATTCATAGAATTCTTTGAAGTGTGACTAAAATAGTTAGGCATTCCAATAGGCAAGCCAGTTTTCATTGTCTGTGGATTATCTGCAAACACATATCTTAACCATTGCCTTTCATAGTCACTTATATTCGATCAAAGACCCATTCATATTGTCTTTATAAGTGACTTCATCATTATTTCAGATCCATTTTAGACCTGAATTTAACCTACACGGCACTTTAAGAGAGCAACTTAAGATTCCGTTCCAAACCTTTTAGCTTTCTATTCTTGGGACTTGGAAACTAAAGACTATTTATATAGAATACATTACGTTACAACTCCATTAGTTTCCTATTGCTTTGAATTCTCTGGAATACCTTGATATCATATAAGTAAGGCTATCAGGGCATATACTTTAAATATTTGAATACACAATGCACAAACACACACACGCATATATAGATATTTATGATACACAAATGCATACGCAAGCGCATATGTACATATTAATTCATACGCACATAAATATATATATATATATATATATTTACATCTATTCATCAAATTAATTTAAAAATCATATAATAATTTAAATATTTCTGATAATTTTGATAATAATTTCTTTTCTGATAAATATGTGTTAGAAAATAGAATTTTCGTCTGCATCCTGATATATTCTTTCTTTTTTTATTTTTTTGTCTTAGAAGATTGTAACGCTGGGTATGGGACAGCAAAACCAACTGATAACATTTTCCTGCTTTTTATTGAAACCAACCGATAGCTCTTTTTAGTATCCTCGTTGTTTCCTTAAGTGTAATTGTCTGGATCTCTTTTCTACTTGGTTCACTAAAAATATTATTAAAGTAGGACTTCAGGTTCTTCTTCATAAGCCCCGTGGCACCTATAATAACTCGTATGATTATGATTATGATTATAATTGTGATTATGATTGTGGTTATGATTGTGATTATGATAATGATTATAATTATGGTTATGGTTGTGATTATTATTATGATTATGATTATGATTATGATTGTGATTGTGATTATCATTGTGATTATGATTATGATTATGATTGTGATTATGATTGTGATTGATTGTGACTGTGATTATGATTATGATTATAATATAATTATGATTGTGATTATGATTGTGATTATGATTATAATTATGATTGTGATTGTGATTATGAGTATGATTATGATTGTGATTGTGACTATGATTGATTGTGATTGTGATTATGATTATGATTATCATTGTGATTGTGATTGTGATTATGATTATGATTGTGATTGTTATTATGATTCTGATTGTGATTATGATTATAATTATGATTATGATTGTGATTGTGATTAGGATTGATTGTGATTGTGATTATAATTATAATTATTATCATGATTGTGATTGTGATTAGGATTGTTATTGTGATTGTGATTGTGATTATGATTGTGATTATGATTATGATTGTGATTGTGATTGTGATTATGCTTATGATTATGATTATGATTGTGATTGTGATTGTGATAGATTGGGATTGTGATTATGATTATGATTATGATTATAATGATGATTATGATTATGATTGTGATTATGATTATGATTATGATTGTGATTCTTATTGTGATTATGATTGTGATTATGATTATAATTATGATTATTATTGTGATTGAGATTATTATTGATTGTGATTATGATTGTGATTGTGATTATGATTATGATTATAATTATGATTGTGATTGTGATTGTGATTATGATTGTGATTGTGATTGTGATTTCGATTGTCATTATGATTGTGGTTATGATTGTGGTTATGATTATGATTGTGATTGTGATGATGATTATGATTGTGATTTTGATTATGATTGTGATTATGATTATAATTATGATTATTATTGTGATTGTGATTATGATTGTTATTGTGATTGTGATTATGATTATGATTATGATTATAATTATGATTATGATTGTGATTATGATTGTGATTATGATTATGATTGTGATTATGAGTGTGATTGTGATTGTGATTATGATTATGAGTATGATTATGATTATGATTGATGCAATAGTATGTGCGTGAACTAGGTGTAAACAGCATGGAAATATCGTGGAGCCAATTCGCTGAATATATGTGTGTGCACGTAACTATCATGTACTAATTCACTTATTTCTAACTGTTCCCAACATGTTCACATTTATCTGTGAAAAGACGCTAGGGTTATCAAAGAAAAAAACCTTAACAACATTTTCCAATCTAGGCTTACTTTGATAATAGATCATAAAGTGTTGCTTTGCGAGATACGAAGGGATATGAAGAAAAAGAATTTTACTTTGATTGTTAATGTAAAACCTTTTGCGTATGCACTTTGCCATAAGAAACAATGCTAATGAAAGTGTTAATTGTATAGATTATGTAATACTATCAGGGAGACCCAACGTTGTCCGGGATTGAATGATGATCAACAAATATTTCACACTCTTATATTTTTATTATCGTCGAAATCCGTGAGGAAGTTTCACGTACCCCATGCAGTAACTTAGTTCAAAATATATGTTATTCTACATTGCACTCTGGAGAAACTACTGTTTCTTTTATAAAATCTGTGCAGCCGTTTCAGAGTCTATAAGGAACGAACTCACACACAGAGACAAAGTTGCATTTATATAATTGTAGATAGATAGATAGATAGATAGATAGAGAGAGAGAGAAAGAGAGAGAGTGAGAGAGATATTATTATTAGAGTCTACAACGCTCTTTCAGGAAAAACTATTTAGAACTTATATGAAGGATTAATTTAGTGGGAGATTCTAGAATATAACGCAGTACAATGTAAATAATTGTAAAATATAAGGAACTGATGAAAATATAGCGAATATCAACGTATGATTAAAGGCTGATAAGGAAAACGTGTTGTTTTCCGGTGCACTCGCTCTTTTCTTAGAAAATTATTGGTCTCTTTGTTCAAATTGTGAAATGAATACATTAATCAAATGCTTCTTCAAGCTTTAGACGTGAACATGCAACTCAAGTTACTTAAATAATTCAAGTAATAGTGAGGACAAGGGAAATAACTCATAAATTAACGTTGCATGACATTCTGTATCATTTGGAATTGATTCTCACAATAGAAAAGTTACTTGCTGATTCTGCAATATAAAGCCATCAGAATGAAAATGTATTCATATATATCTATGTGCAGTTATGTCTTATCCCATGTGTGGCCATGAAATGCGACATATATATATATATATATATATATATATATATATATATATATATATATATATATACATACATATATATATATATATATATAATGGGTTAAGAAATTCCAACGAAAGAAAGATGTATATTTAAATAAGGGGGTAGTCACGAACAATGTGTATTTTTTTAACATTATTTTATTATTCCGTGTCTTGGTTTCTCATTGAATATTGTGTTTAGATCATTGTTATAATGTTTTTAAATCATTAAAATCGTTTTTAACGCGTTTCAGACGTTCTGTGAAGCGCCCTCTTCAGAAATTATTTTCAAAATGTGTTGGAGATGTAAAAATAGCATTTTCGTAGTTCATTTGAAATGTTTCCAAGAGGTGGAAACGTGTAAGTGTCCAATATTCATTGAATAGTAGACACTTCTCAATGAAAAACCAAGACACGGAATAATAAAATAATGTTAAAAATATACATTGTTGGTGACTACCCCCTTATTTAAATATATATATATATATATATATATATATATATATATATATATATATAGTGAGTAAATGACAAAAAACTATATTCCAAAATTCATGATGTTGACCATCTTATAATTTATTCCTTTGATTCAGTTGACATTTACAATTCTTGACAGCATCTGTTCTTTAGCGCAAAATTAATCACTTACTTATCATATCCATCGCTGAATATATTATGCCCTTAACTTATCAGAATAAATAGCAACAATCAATATGTCAAAAGGAAATAAAGTGTGATTTGATATGATTAAATCCGAAAATTGGAACAGAAGCTTCAGATACATTTAATATGGTTCCATTACGCCATTTTGAATTTGTATAGTGTCAGATACTGTCAAGACTTGTAAATGTCAACTGAAATAAAGGAATAAATTATAAGATGATCAAAAACATAAAATTGGAATATTTTTTGCCATTTACTCACTATATTGTTCTGTAATTACATTGAGCTTCTTAAATAAGGATCGGCATATATTATAAGAAAATATTATTCTACGGAAATATATATATATATATATATATATATATATATATATATATATAGTAATTTATAAAATATATATGGCGATTAGGCTACACTGAATATTTGGCGTTTCATCCACTCTAGGATTCCTCAGGCTTATGAGCGAATTCTGTGGTTGTTTATCTTTTTTATATCATATATATAAAAACGATAAACAACTACAGAATTCGCGCATAAGCCTGAGGAGTCCTAGAGCAGATTAAACACCGAATATTCAGTGTAGCTTAATCGCCATATATATTTTATAAATTCATAACTAGCTCTACCTACGTATTGAGCACTTTTGAAGTAAATACTTAAATCTATACTTTCGTATATTAATCTTATGTGAGTAAATTAAGTAGTTATATATATATATATATATATATATATATATATATATATATATATATATATGAGATTAGAACAATAGTATAAAGAGCAGAGTGTATTTTAATGTAATAGTAAAATTACTATTTTAATTAAAATACAGGGAAAGAAAAGTGCTCGTTGTAATTTAGATATATAATATCAATCACATTACTAAATATATATATATATATATATATATATACATATATATATATATATATACATATATATATATATATATATATATATATATATATATATATATATACGTTTTTACTGTAACACTGACTATATTCACATAGTCGTACGTTTGCATATGCGTACCTTTAAGGAAGGGAGAAGCGAGACTATGTATCTAACCCTTTTTCTCCTAACAATCTAGTTTTAATTGAGAGCTAATTAAATATCTTTGTAAGTCATTAACCGAGGAAATTAAATGCAACGTTTTTTCCCCTTCTTCCTTAATAAATCTATAATTGTGACGTAATTTTCTCAAGCGTCCCACAAAAGATTTAACAAATTCCAATTAATTTTATGCCACGCTTCAGTGACTTTACTAATTTGCATTTCCCTTTCTTTTGTAAAGATCTACTTCGAAACAGTCCTCTGCCAACAACTTCGCCTGACGTCAAACAGTTTTCCGCTCGATTCCCGTTGTCTGCAGGTTAAAATATAACTAGTCGATAATACCCAACAATACAGGATAAGAAATTAGAACTAGAAGATACTTGATACAGATTATTTTATTAGCATTATAAGTAACTAACGGGACCTGTGGAAATCAACAAGGGACTCATTCATATGTAATATATTGATGTTTGCATTCTGCAGCTGTTCAGCATAAAGAGACACGCTCTGATATTATTGTAGCTTTTTTATTAAAACTGCAAAAGTAGTTATCTAAGCTAGCACGGACGCCAGGCAAAGCTCGGTCATAAAGTACGCTTAAATATATGATAATTCTTGCAGATTTCGTACTTATTATTATAGATTTGATTTTCTATCGATTTATATATATTATAAAATTGCGATTTAAAAAATATAAAATATATCTATATGACTTAGGTGCATTAGTTTATAAAATATATATTATTATTATTATTATTATTATTATTATTATTATGCTCATAATGTAATTCATTATTTCTTATTAACCGCATGCAATAACAAGTAGTATAAGTGGCGTTAAATTTCCCCAGATATCTTTTGATAAATTACTCCTCTTTTGATAATAGTTATTTACCATCGATTCGATTGACAATAAGTTTTCCCAATATTCCAGTTCCTCCACGGTTCTTCTATTGGATGCCAGAATGTTTCTTTCTCTTTTCAATTATTCCACTTCCTTGACTATTATTATTATTATTATTATTATTATTATTATTATTATTATTATTGTTGTTGTTGTTGTTATTATTGCTCTTGTTGTTGTTATTATTATTATTATTGTTGTTATTATTATCATTGTTGTTGTTATTATTGTTATATTTGTTGTTATTATTATTGCCATTCTTTTTTATTATTGTTGTTGTTATTATTATTATTATTATTATTGTTATACTTGTTGTTATTGTTATTTTATTGTTATTTTTGTTGTTATTATTATTATTATTATTAGTAGTAGTAGTAGTAGTAGTAGTAGTATCTATTGGCAATAGCGTATACATGGTTTATTTCCAATTCATTGCGGTTGTGTTTATTTTGTTGTATTTACTAATAAGATTTGTAGGGTTTAGCTTAAAAGAGATGAAGATCGGCTAGTGTGTTAAAGGCATTGTCATAGTAAGGAAAGCAGAGATTAAAGAAAGTTCAATAATAGAGAACAATATTTAAAGTCGAAAGAAGACAATAAATACTTCAATATAATTGAAGGATAAAAGACAAGTATAGAAATTAGTTATGACACTGCATGCCACCTCAACGATGAACCAAATTCTTATCCCAGGTTTATTTCTTCATATTTTATGAATATTCTTAAAGTTTGGCACGTTCAAAACTTTAGAACTATTTATTTGATCAGGCTGAAATTCTTAATTATATTACCAACCTTCGACTGCTTGCCATTTGTAAAACATATATGTGTTTTTAGAACAGTATAAAAATAATAATTATTATGGTGTATGTATAAATAATATATGTGTGTTTAGAACAGTATAAAAATAATAATTATTATGGTGTATGGTGTATAAATAATATTGAACTACTCCATTTTCTATAAAGACCAAGGGAATATGTCTTTCGACGTTAGCACACACGTGATACACAAATCATGCAAACTTTGCAGTCGGACTGCGTATGATCACCCGCTTTCTTTGTTGCAATTACTTTTCTGTTTAATATATTTTGTTTTCAAAAACATACCCGATCCTCTTTCATCTGGATTCTGACGAGACCACAGCACTGACGAGGGGGAAAAATTAAGGAACTCAAGGCTTTGTCACCAAGAACACTGGCAAATATGAAAAATTAAGAAACCAATACTATTTCCTACCATAGCCATGATAATAAATGGACAATTGATAAAAAGGAGAAATGAATGGAAAGGAAAATAAGACATAATAAAAATGAAATAAAAAAATAAATAAATAGAATCCATGATTAGAAAATCATAAGAATATATAAGAAAAATAATCTCAAACAAGAAAAACGATGGTTTCATAATTGGTGGAAAAATTAAACTAAAAATTAAAGGAAAATAAAAACACATAAACGAAAAAAGCCTAAAGAATGATCCAAGCAAAAAAAAAAAAATGATAACACACTGAAAATGATTATAATATGAAAACTCGATATGAAACGTCGTAGAAATATCGCTAATCGTTAAAACTATAAATAAAAAAAAAAACAAGCAACTGAAAAAAGTTGTTTAAAAGAAAAGAATCCTTAAACGCCTCAAAAATTCATAGCGAATAATATTATATCCCTTTTTTGTAAATCTTGCTTTTGTTAAGCTACATTTCAGGCTAAAATTATAGTGACGCAATCCGGGGCCTCACGCGCATGTCCGGGACTCACCGGCTTATTTGTCGAGGAAAAAATCGACCGATGAAACGAACAACGATCAACCCTTTCTTGAACACACAGCTCCGACCAACCTTCGCTTCAACATCAGTATCGATGTCAAATCGTCGTTGCGTGATGCTTGGTAGAATTTGTCGAGCCATTTCATCTAAATTTAGTCTTTCGCACCCAGCCCATTAAGACTTGTTAAGCCCTGCAACGAGCAGAACTAAAACGATCAAAACAGGGGGGGGGTAACTGTGCAGCTTTTGTTCATTAACTTAATCCGGAAGAGGATGAGTACTAATCGTCCTTGGTTAATAAAGTTGGTCAATTTGTTTTGGAGAAAAATTCGAAGAGATTATCTTGAAGGGTTTAAATAGCTTTCAACATAGTCTCGACTAAACTGAGAACAGAAACTGGTTTGGAACCCTTTTAAAACGTTCTACGATACTTGCTAATGTATTCGACAGCAAACAGCCGTAATAGAAATATGGACACTTCAGTTGAAAACGTATTTTTTTCTTCCTTTGAAGATTGTAATGCTGGGTATGGGGCCGCCAAACCAGCTGGCAACATTGCCCCGCTTTTTTATTGAAACCAACCGAGAGCTCTTTTTAGTATCCTCGCTGTTCCCTTAAATGCAATTGTCAGAATCTCTTTTGCACTTGGTTCACCAGGAATATTAGTTAGGTAGGACTTCAGAGAATTGCAACACCCTATAACGTATGAATAATGACTTCACTTTAATGATCATTCTATTCATAAGCAATTGTGCAGCTCTGCTAGAAAATTTAAGCATTGTCTGAATCAAAATTGTATGCATACATAAATAGTGTTGATGCGAGTTGTCCTTCATGCGTAGCTTAAAATCTTTACTATTGGAAATAAAGATATTCCTCTGGCATAAACAATTACACTTCGTACAAATCGTACAAATATCTTAGATTTCTCAATAGAGACAATGAAAATAATGCGAACACATCTTACTATTGCTGTTAGGGAGAATAGCGAAACAGGAAATATTGTAAACTAAAAAGCACTAGTTTGGATTCTACATTTCAACTTAAAAAAAAAACTATCGCCTCTAATACACTACACGGCGAAACACAATGTTACGTGGCGAAATAAATATCTCTAGATACACACACACACACTCACACACACACACACACACGCACACACACACATATATATATATATATATATATATATATAGAGAGAGAGAGAGAAAGAGAGAGAGAGAGAAAGAGATAGATAGATATATGTATATACATATTAATTTTAAAAATATAATATAATTATCCATTGGCACGTGTTTCATCGTCTAGGAGTGATCATAGTGGATGAATCTAGTGAGATTGGAAATCGGAACCCCAGGGTAAAAAGGTTAACCCTTATATCTAGGTTATCTCGCAGGCCTACTAAATGTATTGCGTTTTTATGTAGATGTTATTTGCTATTTATTCAATTATTTATACGAAAGTGCATTTTTACACAAATTCGAGCATATAGATATAACTATGTCCACAGTCAAAAAACATCGCAGCTCACAAGGGCCGAACTATGAGTATGTAAACGCCCTTATATGTGAAACTCCCATGGATTGGCACTAAAAGCCAAGAGTTTTCACATAGAATTAGTACAGCCGTTTCTTGTTGCTATTTTGCAACGAAGGTTCGAGCAGTGTTTGCGACTAGAAGTGCTTTCCCCTCCTTTCGAAAAGATAGTATTCCCACCACATAATATAATATGGTAGTATACAAATTTCATGGTAAGTGTGCGGCTGACTACGTGGGACATACTATTTAGCGATTGGAGGTGAGAATTTCCCAACATGTCCCCCCCCCTTCGATACGTAGGCACAAACAATGGCCAACTTACATACTCATAGATCGGCCATTGGTGAACACTTATTAAAGTGTCAAGTCTGCACTGGAGGTTACACGGATGGAGCATTCTCTATTTTACACAGAACCCGCTCGAGAATACATTTGAAAATTCTCGAAGCGGTCACGATTATTTTACGAAAACCAACTCTGTGTAAGCAAAAAGAACACACCCATAATCTAGAAATTATGGGTGTAGTTTGAGAATGCTTTTCCGTCTCTCCAAACTTCATTTATTAATTTTACGTCCTCATTCGTTAATTTTGGTCTTTAGACCTCGATATAATTTTTTTATCTCTTCAACCCGCCGATGTTACAGTTGAAAAGAATCGTCCGAAAGATATTTCGTTAATTTAATTCTTTTTATCCCCCTTTTTTCATACGTTTTTCCCCCCTTCATTCGGTTCAAATAATTTTGAACTACATACAGGTTTTGGAGATTAGATTTTCAGACTTTGTAGTATTTCTTATCGATTAAACGTCAAAAAAAAAAACAAGTCCTCAATTTGAATAATGGAATTTCCCCCAGTATATATATATGCATACGTATATGTATGTATATATATATATGTATACGTATATGTATGTATATATATACGTATATATATGTATATATATGTGTATATATATGTATATATATGTGTGTATATGTATATATATAGAGAGAGATAAGATGAGAGAGACAATTAGACTACATTTTATTAATTTTACTGTTGCTTTTTTCCAAAATCCAAACGTTGATATATTTTGTAAACCGCTTTACTCATAGACGACCTTTATAAAATATCAAATTTAGATCGTTCAATTATTAATTTGTATGGAATTTAAATCTACCTTCCCTTTTATAAAAATAAATATTGCGGTACTAAACCAACATCGATTACGTTTTGCCTCGTGAAAAAAAACATAGATATTGCTGCTTATACAACCAGTCATTCTATTTTACAAAAGCATCGTTGAAAGTTTTAAAGCCAAATCATCCAAATCCATAAACGAATATAAACAAATTTATGGACCGACTTCTATTAACTCTATTTTGATTCATACATCTGACTTGCATACATTATCTAGTTGATGTTACAGTAGAACTTTGGAATACGTTGCCTGTGGGATACGTGTTTTTTTTTTCGGGTTACGATGTAGAATACAATGTTTTTTTCCGAACCTTGGTTACGGTATTTGCCCTGCATTATGGTATTATTTATGATATTATTTGATTCTCTACATGTGTTTTGTATATTGTACTGTATGTTGTTACTAATTTTTCATACCGTATACCGGGGTCGAACTGTATGAACGATTTTATAAAAGCTATTTAAAGGCCGCAAATGAGGGTAGAACTGTGAGTATTCCTATGAGCTGTTAGAAACCGACTTATGATGGACGTTTGACTAATTACAAATATCATATTAAAACACTATTGGTATAATTCGATATGAGTTTAAAGTTCCGTTTTAAGTCTGACCGTAATCAAGTCGATACAGTTATGTATGGTTCTAAGCGAAAGTCAACATTCGTAAACACTGAAGACCTAGGGAAAAGATTAAAATACGTAAAATGACCAACGTAGGAATCATGGCTAAACGCTTTTGAGAGAAACCTCCTTAGCTTCCAAACACAGCTTTACAATGGGTCTAACCGTGATAAGGAAAGCACCACACCAGGGAGGTGACGGTGGTCTTATTGATAACGATACCGAATGATAAACTGGATGTGCCCAGTTTGAATCTCGTTTATTTAACAGACTGATAGGGCGTTGGTAACATTCGCGTGGTCTTTACTACTTGTACAAGATATCCTTTTAAAAAGAAATTTTAATAAAGAGGTATCATGGACATTAATGCCAAAAAAATATCATGCAAGCTCATCTAACAAACAAACACCAGCGACAATCTTTTGGATAAATACACATTAAAAAATAAAAAAAGATATAAATTTCTCTAATTATGGATCAAATTCTTCTGTCCTTTGTCGATTGCCCAGTTTAGAACAATATGAACATGAGTATAATCCGCGTAAGGACGAAAAAAGAAAAATCAAGTGAATACACTGGAATGAACAAAATGGCGGATGAGACAAAGAACCAAAGAAGCAAAGCTATGTCGACGAAGAAAATCAGAGAGAATGAAAAAAAAATGGAAGATTGTAGTGTGCGCATGCGTGAGACGAGTTTGGGCGCTTGTTTGTATGCCTATATATGTGTGTTTGGGTTTATACGTCTGTGTGTGTATCTGCTTTGGCATGTGTTCCCATGTGCGTGTTACTTCGTGTCGACGAATGTGTAATCTGCGTCCCTCCAATGTCTAAATCCGATTCTAATACTGCTTCTTGAAATGTAATTGTAGTCAAAGTCAAGGCGGATAAGCACCGCTGGCACGCACACCTTCACAGGGGAAAATGGGCAGGTTAAAATGACACTGCCCCTTCAGAATAATGCTCGTTTAGGATAATGCGGTGAAGGAGAAGGGTGATGATGATGATGATGAGGAAGAGGAGGAGGTGAAGGATGAACAGGGACAAAAGGAGGATAAAAAATTAGAAAGGAGAGGAAAAGGGGAATGATGACGTCGTAAATAGAGGGCAGGTAGATGAGGAGTGAAAGGAAGATGATATTGATGAACAAGAGGATGGAAAAGTGCATGGGTGTAATAACGACTACCAAATGAATCGGGCGATTCTGTTTTATATTTTATATGATAGTTGATCATTAAAGAATTGACTATATTTGTTATACAGTTGTTTACGTCACCTCCTTCTACTTTATTACATTATCGTCGGCATCACCATCGTAATCATTGTTTCTGAGATGAGTATATTTGCTGATGACAGCACGCTATATAACAGATACGAGGGGAAAACAAATGAACACATATCTAAAGAAATGGCAGAAACACTAGAGGATGACCTGCAATCTCTAGTGGAATGGGGACAAAAATGTATGGTCGCATTCAATGCTGCCAAGACTAAGCTTGTCTCCTTCAATAATTACAAGAAACCATCACTACCACCAATAGCAATGGCCAAGAACACATTACCCGAAAGTGCTTCTTTTAAACTCTTTGGCCTAACGTTTACAGGGAACATGAACTAGAATAGATACATTGAGAGCATTACCAATGTTGCTGTACATAATATAGGCTCTCTCTACCATGCTAGAAAACTACTTACGCCTGAATGTATCCTGTACCTCTATAAGGTCACCATTCATCTATTCATGGAGTACTGTTACATTTGGGCTGGTGTATCTGCTACTTGCCCCACACTCCTTGACAGGGTTCAAAAGGTGGTCGCCAACCTGATAGGTCCTGAACTGTCATCTAAGCTTCAGCCTCTGCCCCATCGACAAAATGTTGCATCCCTCTGCCTGTTCTACAAGTACTTTAATGGTGAATGCTCTGACGAACTACAAGCACTTGTACCCCCTCGACGTGAATACCCCCGACAAACTCGACAAGCAGCTATATGTCACCGCTTTCACAGTAGAAATCTCTAGGTGCTAGATAACCTTCTACTACAATGTAATATATAAATTTGTAAAGAATGAGATAAATGTGGGGACGGAAACTTATAAGAAGAATATATTACCGGATATGGAAATGTACACGACTTTTATGTCTATATATTATTAATGTTATACAATTCTACTCCAATAGTTTATTCCCCAGAACTGCTAGACTTTGGAACACCCTTCCGGAATTCTACTTTCCCAACTGTACTGACATGCATAACTTCAGGTGTAATGTGAACAGAGATCTTGCTACTCATGTCCTTTCATATTGCCCTTGCAATTTATGTCCTCGATAGTAGCTCCCTACTTCAAAGTTGCAATGTGCCTTGTTTGGGATGAAAATTGAATTAAAATATGTTTGCGTGCTGTTTCATAAGTTAACGTGTGTTGGGATTGCTTTAAAAAGATTCACTTCAAAAGTGGCCTGTCTCTGTCGACATGTACATTTATCCTTCTCCCGTCCAAATACGTTTTTTGTCAATCTATCTTTTCAATGGTTTTTCCTTTTTTAGATGAACCTGTTATCTTAACTGTTCTGCATTAATAACGCTAGAACTCTCGTCCATGCTTTCAACGTAGCTATACAATCAGAGTATCATGCTCTGACATATCTTCCTATACAGTTTAAATTTTGTTCTTCCGCTGAACTGAACAAATCTAAGCCTCTACTTATTTCTCATATTAAACATGCATCGTATAATGTTCATATCGTTTTGCGCTTTTCAACGCATAATCTCAAGCTTTCACTCCCATTCACTATAAGTTTGCAAATAAATGCCAGATAGACTTTTTTCCCTTGATCGACAGTCATAATGCTTTGTTGTTTAATAATAGTCAATGCCTCTGTTCAGTTTCGAAAGACAAAGGATGCCCTATAGGGGCAGCTTCGTGTGTAATTATGAAGCAAGAGTTGCGCAATCCCAACCAGACCTCTCCTGACTCGGCACTGCTTGAGTCCAGTGGCAAGGATAAGTCCAGAACGACTGGAAACAATACCGAGATAAGCGGAGAGCACATACAACACCTGGGAGTCCCAAATGGTCACCCATGTGGTACTGGCCAGGTTCATCGTTGCTTAACTTCGGTGATCTGATGGGAACCCGTGTGTCAAACGTGATTATGCCGTATTAGTAATGGTAAACGCTCCCTAAACATGTCTTTTCTGTTCCTGAATTGTGTGTACGCACTAGTGCCCGGCTCAAACAAACAAACAATAAGCAACACTTCCTAACAAACTCAATAGTTTTATATTTGCCAACATCTGAGTTTTCATCCATCTCTATCGTCTAATATATTTTGTACACAATTTGCTTATCCGCTGTCAATCTACCTGCAGTTTCACTGCTCGTATTGTTAACGAAGTGCTTCGTATTTATTTCTCTACCTATCGCGAAAAAATGTTACACTAAGTTTAGAAAGTGAGATTGAAAAGTCGGAGGGTGGACTTCTTAGAACTGCACAGAACTGTCATTACACCGCAATCAACAGGAAATAGGTCATTATAGAAATGGTCTAATTTCTGTTGATTTTGTGGACTGAGGATAAGTGTTTGCATGTATCAAAGTAGTTGAATTGCATTTAATTCCACTTCCAAAAGCTGTGCAGAATAACTTCTTTTATTTTTGGAAATTTATAACAGCGCAACCATTTTAATCTTGATAACATTCACTCTGAAATCTATTTCATTCCATAATAACCCTTCAACTCTCTAACGTTCCATTGTTTCACAGATAAGTACTAAAGCTTTGCCATACATACTATAGTTTGGTAAATCTGTGCGGAATCGATTATATCGTGTTTAGGACATAGAAATTAAAGATAAGCGAATCCGTACAGAACACTTATGTACGTCTAACTATAATATTCAATCTGTCATTAAATGTTCTGTTAATTCAGAACACTTTTTATAAACATATTAATAAATTGCTTGACAAACCTTCACAAAATAGTCGTTTCTCCCTTGTTTACAAAATGCCTACAAGAAACATTTTCAGCATTCTGCAAAATGATCAACTAAATCCACGAAAGCAAAATACAACTTTATCTTTTTTTTTATGGAATTCCCTATCTGACACTTGTCTCACGATAAATATAACACCAGTGATACTCTCCTGCGGCATAAAACCACACTGAATTTATCTATGCTTATTTGAGTTCTTATATTCGACTCAGTATTCTCTCAATCAGTTTCAGGATCTGATCCATCAATTTTTATCTCTGTAATTACTTCTATTTTCATTGTAGTCTTTCCCACTCTTACTACATTGCCATTCTTTCCGGATGATCTGACTTGTAAAATCGGTTATAATATAAATGCCTGTATCACATGAAGTCGTCAACATTCCTGCAACAACGTCTAAGGATTCATTCTTCATCTTACTCATCACTTTTTCTAAGTGGGCCATCAGTTATCAATGCACAGAGGCTACTCGAGGGTAAGAGTTTACAGTGACACTTGAGACAACAACGTGATGAACGCTAGTAATGACAATTGGGTAGACTTTCATTTTTAAGGGGAACTTCTCGACAAGAAATTGCTTACATTGAACTTGAGGACGACTTTGTTGTATTTAAATTGAAGTAGGTCAGCCGGATAGGGTTCAACACGCCCGCTTCAAGGAAAGAATCTTTGTTCATAAAATTGGCGTTTAAATTTACAAGCCGGTATAGAGAGGGAAATTGTTGATAGTGGTTCTAGTAGACGAGTGCTTTTTGAAAAGTTTGGCAAAGGGGGATCAGAGATTAAGGCTCATTCGGGCATTTGCTATAAAAATAACGATAGCGCACAGTAAGGTTCATAACGTCTCTTCTGTGGAAAAGTGGTTACAAAGAAAGAAAAAGCTCTTAGACGTTTTTGCAAATATAAAAACGGTTGCGGGTGATACAGTCATTAATATTATCACAAAACTCAATTTTACAACGTCTTGAGTCTTAATCATGTACAGTATTGTGTCCGGAGTGAAATACTTTCTTAAGCGGTAGAATGACGCAACTATTTTTTTAGTGACTTTGGTAACAGATTTGACTCAAGTTTTTTTATTTGAGGTCAAGAGTAAAGATCACACAGAAATGTTTGTCGAAGCAGGGTGCTTCGTCGAGATGAGATCCATTCATATCAGTTGAAATGAGGATCAGAGCGTTTGTGCTGAAAAGATAAAAACTTAGTTTTGGATGCGTTAAAATTAACAAGACATCTTTAATTTTATTGTAATAAGTGCTCAAGTTCAGAGAAAAGAGAGCTTATGACAGACCTAAGTCGTTACTGGCCCTAAACGTATAGCAATAGACCGTAGTATCATATGCGTATATGTCGACAAATGTACTAATGTCATTTGGCAGATCATTGATAAAAGACCTTGGGCTAAGGATGGATCCAAGACGCATGCCGTTGTTGAGATTTTTAGCTTCGAACATCTGCTCACCGATGATTACTAGTGTATAACTATCGAAGAGAAAATATCTGATGCTTGTGAAGACATTTCCAGATATTCCATAACTGGAAGTCTTGTGAAGAAAACGTTTATGCCAAATCCTATCAAATGCTTAGAAATTAATCCATCGACGATAGATTCACTGATCTCGTGAAATTACAGTCAGTACATTAGCTGTAGTTCTCACAGGTCAGAGACCATATTGCTTGCCACTGTTATGTTGTTTTTGTTGAGGTGGTTAACACTTTCTCCATTTTACACATACTTGAGCGACTTCCCCGTGACCCCCACAATACTATTTAGTCTGTACTGGGATGCAGAAGACTAATTTCCAGTATTTTAAATACGCAACCAGCAGATAAGGTTTTCTAAGACGTCGGGAAGCATTTCTCTTTTAGTCGTCGATGGAACAACTTTGCGAGAATAAGTTCTAGTTCCAACTACAGCTTTTTGAGTATTATGACTCTCAATTGCTTTGCTGTCATCGAGATTTTGAGTGTGTGAACGTCCTGAATAGGTACGTAGATCTCGTTCATATTATTTACTTTCTTAGGAGCAAATTGGAAAGGTAGCATAGTATTGAGATTGATGCCATGTTCTTGGTCAAGAGTTTAGCTTTGAAATATGCTGAGGAAATGTCCTCAGGGCTTCTTACAATGGTGAATACATTTATAAGATTTTAAAATGATAAAATATGTTACCGAATCTTTCTTACATGTTAAACTAGACGAATTCGGTAGAGAATTTCATTCTTATGCGTTTAATATAATTTATGCATCATATTTTTTTTAATGTTAATCAGTCCGTACACACATCTAGAAGGCACCGGTAATACAATCAGTTTGTACCAGCAAACCCTTATATCTGAAAGCCATTCTCATACCTGAAAGCAACAAAAGTAACTGAAATTTTGGATATCGCTATTGTTATCAATATTACCGGTAAAATCTAGATAAATGACTATTAAACAGCTATCACGAAATATTAACTGACATGAAATAGAATAGAGAATACCGAAAATTTGCAGAATCAATCTCCGACTCCAGATAAAACAGTCGGATTTTACATATAAGAAATAAATCATTTCATCAATCATACTTACTGAGAAATACTACTACTGCATATGCTGCTCAAACTACTACTACTACTACTACTACTAATAATAATAATAATAAATGAAATCAGCAAGAAACCCTATAGAGGTGAATAAAACCATAGGAAAAATGGCAAACTGAAGAGCAGTAAGACACGACGGGATACATGCATACTGGTTCAAATAATTCATAACGCTACACGAAAGACTATCCCAAAACATACGGAGATGTATACAGGAAACAAATGTGATAGATTGGATGATAAAAGGTAGAACCACACTAATACAAAAGGATACACAGAAAGGAGCCGTCCCCAGCAACTATAGGCCTATCACGTGCTTACCCACTATGTGGAAAATACTAAAGGCACAACTGAGGGAATAAATCTGCTACTCCTCCCTTAATAATCGTGAACTTCTCCCCGAGGACCAGAAGGATACCAGAAAGGAAAGAGAGATACACATCTGCTAAAAAGAAGGAGAAAGAATTTAGCCATAGATCGACTACAAAAAAGCGTACGACAGGATCCGCCAAGCCTTGGATAATAGAATGTTTAAAATTGTATAAAATACCAAGCAGGATAATCAACGTGATAGTAAATTCAATGAGAATATGGAGACTAGAATTGGCAGCTGATGGACAACACATAACAGAAATTAACATACAAAGACGCATCTTCCAAGGAGATTCAATATCACCATTGCTGTTCATCATAGCCATGATGCTCCTAAACAATATACTGAGAAAATGTCAAGCTGGATACAAGTTGTCTAATACAGCGTTAAAAGGAACCACCTAATGTATATGGACGGCTTAAAACGTTTTGCAAGAAGCGGAAAGGTACTAGCGACACTAATAAAAACTACCAGAGTCTTCAGCAAGGATATCCAAATACAGTTGGTATGGAAAAGTGAACACTACTAGTTATAAGAAAGGGAAAACTGGAGAAAACAGGAGGCATGGGACTACCCAGCCAAACAGGGATGAGGGGTCTAGGAGAACCAGACGCCTGAAAATATTGGGAATTCTGGAAGAAGACACCATCAAAGCCAACGAAATGAAAGATAGAATTGAACAGGAGTACCTCAGGAGAACAAAAAATCTTCTCGAAACAAAATTATGTTGCAGAAACCCAATAAAAGGTATAAATAGGCAGTATAACTAGTAAGATACTCAAGACCGTTCATAGGGTGGACTAAAGGAGAACTGAGACAGCTCAATCAGAAGACAAGGAAATTCATGACCATGCACAACTCACTACACTCAAAGGACGATGTTGACCGACTCTACGTGAACAGGAAAGAAGGCGGGAGAGGACTAGTTTGTATAGATGAATGTGCGCATGACAAAAAAAAATTAGAAAAGTACATAACGCAAAACACTGAAAGGCTAAACATGGTACCGAGAGACACTGAAAAAATCGACAAACCAGAAAACAGAGAGATAGAGGATAAGACGAGAAAATAAAACTGGGAAGAAAAACAACTACATGGAAGATTCATAAGGATGACAAAAGATGAAAATACGAAAGCACTTGGGCATAGATGCGAAAACGACCCCTATGCCGAGAAAATAAATCCCTAATGACTGCAGTACATAAGTTGATAAGAACCAACCACATCAAAGCAAAGATCGACAAAACACAAGAAAATAGTAAATGCAGACTATGTGGACAAAGGGACAAGACGATAAACCATATATTAAGTGAATGTAGCAAACTGGCCCAAAAGGAATACAAGAACAAACATAACAAAATGGGAAGGGCGGTACACTGGGAATTATGTAAACAACTACATCCCGAACGCACACAAAAATGGTACAAACATAAGCAGGCAACAGTACTTGAAAACGAGAATCACAAAATCCTATAGGATATGGGCATACAAACTGATAAACCCATCCAAGCAAGAAGACCGGGTGTTGTAATAATTAACAAGAGAGAAAAGTCCTGTAAAATCGTAGACCACTGGGCGATTATAAAAGAAAAAGAGAAACAGAGCAAATACACAAAGCTCGCCAGAAGCTGAAAGGGATACGGATGATTAAGAAAATCCAAATAATACCTATAATAGTAGGAGGATTTGGAATCAGAGGAATGACTAGAAAGATACAAAGAATAACAATAATGAAAACAGCTGAAATATTTACCCTTGAATGTGGAAACACATGAGCCACATGTGCGGACCAAACAAACTGCTGCAGAGGCAAAATATGAAGCGCTACATGGAACCAAGAACGTTGAAACGGCATATCTCTAAGTTTCTTAATTATCATGTCACCGCCATCTCCCCCCCAAAAAAACGAGTAATCAAGGAGGAAGAAAAGACCGAGGAGAGAGCACTGACCAGGCCCCTACTGGACAAGTTCGAAGAGAACTGGAACCTTGGGGAGACTTCTTACCAGTAAAGACCAATGGCCGTTGCTAGTGAGAAATCAATGGTAAGCGGTTGTTGTTATAATGTAAATTTATTTGCAAACGTTATTGAAAGAGGTTGAGAGTACTGGACACCTGGGGAGACTTGCTTTCACTCAACTTCCGGGGAGTATCACAAGTTGATATCAAAGAGAGATCTTTGATGATCTGCGGGTCAGCTCCTTGTAAGTTAATAATATTAATAATAATAAAATTGTTCTCCATAGCCATGATGCGCCCTTTACAATATACCGATATAAGTTCACCAATATGGATGAAAGATTCAACCACCTAATGTACATGGATGACCTGAAACTGCAAAATCCAAGAAGAAGCTAGAGACGCTGATTAACAAAACCAGAGTCTTCGAATATTCGAATGAAATTCGGTATGGGTAAGTGCACACTGTTGGTTATGAGAAAACTGAAAGCAACGAAAGGCATGGAACTACCAAACAATGACGAGGAAACTAGGTGAACATGTCCGCTACAAATATGTGGAAGTTCTGGAAGCAGACACTATTAAAGCAATATAAATGAAAGAGTAAATTATAATAGAATACCTCAGAAGAACAAGTAAATTCCTTGAAAATTAACTAAACAGCAGAAACTTAATAATAGGTATGAACAAATTTTAAGTAAGATACTCTGACTTCATAGCTTGAACCCAAAAGAATTGAGATATCTCAATCAGAGGACCAAGAAACTCATGACTATGCACAATGTACTATATACAAAGGATAATGCTGACCGTGAAATAGGAACGACGGAATAAGAGGGTTGTTTTGTATAGAAGAATGTGTGAGTGACACGAAAAAGAAATGAAAAAAATACATAATCCAGAATACCGAAAGGACAATTCCTGTAGCAAGAGACACTGAAAACGTGAAAAAAAGCATAAAAAAGTAAGAAGCAATGCATAAGACGAGAAAAATGTGAAAAGAAAGGACGATTTATAAGGGTGATAAAAGATAGGACTAGGAAAATACTTGGATGTGGCTACAAAAAGGAACCTAAACAGAGAAACGACGCCCCTAATAACAGCCGCACAGATAACGTGATTAGAACCAATTACATCAAATCAAAGATCGACAAGACACAAGAATACAGAAATATGAACAAAACGACAAAACGATTACCCACATAAATGAATGTAAACAACTCTTCCCAAAAGAATATAAGAACGGACGTGACTAAGTCTGGAAGAAACATGGAACTATGCTAATAACTGCATTATGAACACCCAGATAAATTGTGCAAGCACAAATCGGCAGCAGTTCTTAAAAACGGAAATCACAGAACTCTGTGGAACATGGACGTAGAAAGAGTATAATCTATCTAAGCAAGACCGCATATCATAATAGTTAATAAGAAGAGAAAGTTGCCAGATCGTTGATTTCGCCGTTCCAGTAGACCAAAGGGTGAACATTAAGAAGACGGAGAAACGAAGCAAATAGATGGAAATGACCAGAGAGCTTAAAGGGGTATCGAATATGAAGAAAGTCAAGATAACAGACATAATGGCAGGAGGGCTAGGAACAGTCACTATAAACTTTGAACAAAATTGAGAGAGATTGGAATGAAGTAAATGGCTGAGAAAATGCAACGATAATAAAAACGACTGAAATATTAACGCATGCATTCAATGCAGAGACTTATACATATGAACTACAAAAGGTAACCGGACATACAGAAACTGCAACAGAAGAAAAACAAAAACAGAAAACACCACATGAAATCGAGAAAACTGATACAGTATTATTGTAAGTAAAAATCCTACTTAAAAAAAAATATTATTGTAGTGTCGGCATTAACTAGGGAAACACGAAATTGTCTCCCGTCCTCACAAACACCACTGGTTATTCTCAGTGAGTACATTGTAATAACTAGGGAGTATCAATGATAATAGGTTTATTACCTTTCAAGTTCTAGAGAAAACTCTCACCTGAAACTAACGAGAAATATTTGGTAATCAGTATGATTATTTGCAACGGGTTTCACCACTTATCAAGGCCCGAAGGCCACTCAGGGATAAGGGTTATTGCGTGTACAGTAATCAATGAGATAGTATTGTAGTAATCATTAGTATTGGGGGTTTGGATAGAGTGTCTTACTTAAGGGGGCTGTTTGTCAGGAGCTTATTTATGTTACGAAAAGAAAGGAATACTACTCAGAATATTTAAAACTTGCAATCATTCGAACTCCAGGGAATATCGCCTCTCGTTTACCTGTAAATTACTCATGTAAAAATGTCCAGCAAATAAAACATATACAACGTGTTATAATTTAGAAATATTTGGTGCTATCTATCAGTCTACCAATTCGAATAAGTTTGGTGATGTCAATCAATACGTTGATACGTGTTGAAAGTATAATCGCCAAACACACTAGCGTCCGGTCACTTAGATAAGCTTTATTACGTTGTAGACTTTAATGCCCGTTTCTAGGCGCGTCAACGCATATCTATATTTCTATTTGTTTATTATACGATTTGGAGTGGATTCTCACATTTATCGCCCCTTTCAATTCACCGCTTACGAATCATTACCAAGGAATACCACACTCATGATAAAATATAAATATACAGATAAAAATATGTTTATGTAACAACTGATGAGTTTCCAATACGCTATCATAAATACATTTTAATATGTTTTCATATACATAAATTTCATCTTAAATGATTTATGCAATTTTTTGCTGTTGATATGATCTAATACCATTTTTCAAGATATATTCGTTAATTAACAAATAAATTAACTTATTAATAATAAATTTTTAACAGTATTCTTAAAATATGGATTAATGATGAAATTGAATGAAAAGTATTTAAGAATGTCAATCACAGATATCAGTTTATTTACAAAGTTTCAATTAAATTAGTCCTTAATCTTATTTCTAGTAAAGTAATTAGTCATTTTTTTATTTCTGTAACAGTATTGTTCGACACTTTATATTAGTTATGGTATTCTGATAGAATTTCTCTTAATAATAGTTCTCATAACCCATGTACCCATTTTGTTAACCCGAAATAGAACATTGGTAACGAGATTTCAAGGACTCATAAGTGAAAAACGAATTTTTAAATACCCCAGTGTTCCCACAATAACTAGTAATAGGGATTCGAGAACGAACTGTTATATACTGGTTGGTATGGCGGTGACGTCTATTTTATTAGCACGAAGCCTGTATTTTCACTATCCGAGATTTTTGAATATCTCGATAGATATAGAGATAGTTCGTTTGACATTGATGCATATATGTTTGTTGTAAGTCGTCTAGTGAATGGAATGACCGCTGTTCATTTATCAATGAATAACGAGACGCTTTGTTATAAAACAACATTGTTTATTTAATAAACATTCATATACACATAATCGGCGGTAGAGGTGGTGGTGGAGATAGTGTAGGTGGAGAGGGTGTGGTTGCGACCGTGACAGGCAGTTGAGCGTCGTCTGTCCTCCCCTTTCTGCTGTCACACTCTGATTGACTCTGACTCTTGTTTATCATTTCTTTTTATTAATTTTCCCGTTAACCAATTTACGTCATTGACCCACATTCTGACCCTCTCGATGTTCGCTTTTGGTCTTACTTGCGGCCGAATTACGTCATCTTATTCCCGGGTTTCATTTTTGTCGGTCAGGGTTTAAGTTCATTCGAACTTTTCTCCATTCAACGGTCTGACCCATAAACCGACTTGCGTCATAGGACCAGGTCATCCAATTCCAGGTTGCATTTTTGATGGCCCGGATTTCCAGTTCATTCGCACCTCTCCTCTCTCTATTACAGAACGTTGAAAAGTTAAATTTAAAATACCTCAGTGTTTCCCGATCACTTTATTCGAATAAACAACGTGTTATTGCTAGGGACCGATTTCAACAACACTGGCCAGCAACGAAGAGAGTGTACAAAAATACTAGCAACAAATCAGTCAGAGAATCGGAACCGTTCGAAGCCAATTACGTCCAAGGATGGAGTACTGCTGCCACATCTGGGCGGGAGCTGCGAAAAACAGTATATCCTGCCTTGACAGTGTACAAAATAGACTTCGTGGCTTAGTGGGGGATGCCCTTTTCTCTTCCCTGCAACCTCTCTCCCACAGAAGAGAGGTTGCGAGCCTGTCTTTGTTTTATCGTTATTTCCTGGCAAGTGCTCGTCTGAGCTCCAATCTCCTGTCCCCCTCGCCAGTCTTTCACGATAAACTCCTGTCTAGCTGAAACCATTGTCAATAAGTTTCCCCACTCTTTATCTATACCTGAATCAAAAAGTAGATTCCATGAGCAAAACTTCTTTCTTAGAAGTGTACGCCTTTGAAACTCTCTTACGTTTTCCTGTTTCCCACCTGACTACAACTTGGATATCTTCAAGTCCAACAAAAACAAATTCCTGATAAACCGCCTCCTTAAGTAAGACGCTTTATCAAATCTCCATTACTAACGATTACTACGATATTATCCCATTGATTACTGTACACGCAATAACCTTTATCCGTGATGGCTGCTGGGCCTTGATAAGTGGTGACTGCGATGTAAAAACACGGACGCTAAACACGTTTAAAGCACCAGAAAGCAACTCCGACATTTGCACTGAACCTCAATAGGATTCTGAAGGATTGGTTCCATTAACCAACAACTGATATCACACCGCACTAATTAAAAAAGAAAACTCTTCAGCGGATAAAAAGTATAACTAAAAATAAATCCGTGCGTTGATCGTTTTCAAACTAAAACCTTATTACTCCGTTTTTCATTTTTCCCTTAAAGAGAAAATTAAATGTTGTGAGCAAAAGAAGTTGATTTTTACTCTTTTTGCCAAGAGTAAAAGGTGAAATTTACTTGAGAAAGGTGTAGTTACTTTTTTTTTTACCTGAAGACCAGAATTTTGTTGAGCGTTAAGTAATACGGGATACTTGGAAAATGGTAGATTATTTCTTGCACACATTCAAAGTCATATACTATTTTCTTCCCTCTTAATGAACCGCCCCCTTAAGTAAACACTTCAGCAAATCTCCTCACTAACGTAATGTACTTGCAATAACCCTTATCCCTGAGTGGCTTCTGGGCCTTGATAAGTGATGATCACTGTGTAACAAAAAACAACAAAAAAAACATAATTCCCTACCGTCTATATTAATAGTCGATCTGCGTGATGCATACTTTCAAAGCTCAGTCGAGGAAAATATCACGATCAAAGGCAAGACAACAATGGCTAACTTACCAGTGTGAAAGTACAGACACCTTTTCTTTGTATTTCAATTTCTTTGTAATATGTTGGTGCAAAAATACTGTCGTTTTTAAACGTTCACATATGTATATATACAAACGACATTATTTTTGCATCAGCCTAATACAACACTTCTACTTTAAGGTTCTCTTCGCATCTTTTATGGCCTTTACTCGGGCCACAACAATACGTATACATATTAGTGTTGGGACGATTAATCGTAATCGGGATCGAGAATCGGAGAAATCAGAGCTTTTTGGGATATCGGAATTGGTATCGGAATCGGCAATATATGAGCCTATTTTCTGATGCCAAAACCGCTTCCTTAAAGTATATATTTTTTTGATTTTGGTTTAAAAAGCATCTTCCCTTTTTGTATTAATAATAAAACAATGAATATTTATTGATTTAAACTTACAGTAAGACTAAAAAATCTCTAGATCTCCCGGTTACAAGTGTGTTTTTTTTTACGTTTGAGAAAATACATGCACATTTAAGATGCGTTTTTTACAGTAATCAAGACAAAATAACAATTTTATAGTAAAATATTCAGAGATTTATAAAGAATCGGAATCGGTAATTGTATCGGAATCTGGAAAAGTAATGGAATCGCCACATCACTAATACTTACCTAAGGATGACATACACAATATATAAAATAATAAAATGGCATTGTGATATAAATTGTGCAAAAAAGTAAAGAAATATATTACGAGATAATGATTCATCAAAAAGGCGAGGTTTAGTGTGTTTATGCCGAAAAAAATTATTGGTATTTTTCTGAAGACATTGGTTGATTCGAACAAAAACGGTAAAGCTATTGCGTTTGATTTTATATTTCTATGCTTAAGATGTTATTCTTTGTATTTTCAAATACACAAACTAACACACCAACGCACACACAAACACATACACATGTATATATATATATATATATATATATAGAGAGAGAGAGAGAGAGAGAGAGATAGAGAGAGAGAGAGAAAGAGAGGGAGAGGAAAAGGGAAAGGGAGGGGGAGGACGACGAGAGAGAAAGAGAGGGAGAGTGATCAACATTGTTATTGTCTTATATATGTTCTATTGTTATAGCTAGGATATATGGAGCTTCTAGTTAAAAAAGATTAGTATATACAAAAATATTGCAAAAGCGTATTTTTCATAAAAAACATACAAACACACGAACACGCATATATATATATGTATATAAAAGTGAAAGGGTGTGTCCGTGTGTGTGTTTGTATGTGTACGTTTCCCTACACAATAACTCTGTCAATTTTCAGTCTACAGACTCAAAATCTGATATACAAGGTACTGAGATTTGGGGAAATCTTTGTAATCCGTTTTCGGCCAGAAATTTGGCTGTTAAGGGGTCAAAGTTCAACGATTTGACCTTTGAGAACTCTACCAAACTCCTCCACCAATTTTAGTAAAAACCTTGAAATTTTAGATATAGGTTTCTTGGACACGGATCTAAATTAATAACTTGAATTGAGCCCAAAGCAATAAATTTTAAGGGGTCATAATACGGCTCAAATTTTAAAAGCTCGCTACCAAATTACTCAGACAATTTCTGGTCTAAACATTTGAAATTTTACATAAAGGGTATTCAGAGATAGGGCAAGACTTTTAATCGGTTTGGGGCGAAAATTTGAGCTACCAATATATAAATGTATGTATGTTTACATGTCTGCCTAAAACTTTCGAGAGATGCAAGGAATTCTCACAAGATAATTATCGTTTGAAAGCTCGACCCTTCAGACGGCAAATACCGAAAAATTGGCTAAAAACATTAATTTTCCCACCCTCAACTGGGCACTTTTCTACAGGGAGGGGTCATTTTTCCACCGATATTTTCAAAAGTAACCCCCCCTTTTTCGATTTTCTAGCCTTAATTTAAACTTACGTGACTTCCCGTTTGGCGGTGGTCGTAACAGCAAAGACGGCACGTTTTTTCACGTTATTTCCTCCTACTACCACTTTTTTTTGTTCAACACAGACCTCCAAACACCCGGTCAACGCCGGGAACTCATGCTAGTATATATATATATATATATATATATATATATATATATATATATATATATATATATATATATATATGTCTGCGAATGTCTATGTGTTTGTGTTTTGTAAAAAAATATTATTCTTGAATTATAATCATTAATTGTTAATTTCTGTATTTTCATAAAAAAAAAAACTCAGTAATCTCTCATTTTACTTCCAGTCAACACACAGGGAAGAAAGAGTAATATATATATATATATATATATATATATATATATATATATATATATATATGCATATAGATACATATATATATGCATATATATATACATACATATAATATATACATACATATATGCATATATATACATATATATATATATATATATATATATATATATATATATATACAAGGTGACCAAAAAAAAAAAAACGGACCCAACTCTAATTACGCCCCGTTTCTTAGTGTTTTGCCCGAGTGAAATGAAACTTTGGTCATAACTAGTTTTTTTGTTTTTTTTTTTTACATAGGCAACACCACATTATCAAGGCCCAGAGACCACTCAAGGATAAGGGTTAAAGAGTGTACAGTAGACATTGGACAATATAGTAATCATTAGTAATGAAAATTTGGTAAATTTGATAACTTATATGGAACGGCTCATCAAGAACTTATTTACTTTAGACTTGAACACAACCATATTGTAGTCAGCCGGAAAGCAGGAAAACGGAAGACAATTCCACAGGCGTGCAGTTCTAAGAAAGAAGCTTTGTTCATGAAATCTACGTTTAGGTTTAGGCACAGATAAAGAGTGGGGGGAATTATTGATAGTGTTTACAGCTAGACGAGTGTTTCTTGTGAAAGTTTGGCGAGGGGGGACCATAGATTGAAGCTCAGTCGAACACTTTCCATGAAAATAACGATACATCAGAGACAAACTCGCAACATCTCTTCTGTGAGATAGAGGTTGCAAGGAGGAGAAAAGGACATCTCCGACGAGTCTACGAAGTCTATTTTGAACTCTTTCAAGGCAGGACAAGTCCTTTCTAGCAGCTCCTGTCCAGATGTGGCAACAGTATTCCATCCTTGGACGTACCTGGCTCTTATATAGATAGAGAATAGCATCAGCAGTGAGATATTTACCGGATCGATAGAAAGATCACACCATTTTTCCAGCGGCCTTGGCAACAGATTTGATGTACGTGTTCCATTTAAGATCAGGAGTAATGGTCAAGCCCAGAAGCTTGTCAAAACTTGAGGCCTCCTGAAGACGAGAGCCATTCATTTCAATTGATGCCAAATGTGGATTAGAATGTTTATGATGTAAAGAGAGAAGCTTGGTTTTAGATGCATTAAAAGTAACTAGACACTCCTTTCCCCATTGTACTACGTGCTCAAGATCAGAGGAGAGAGAATTGGAGAGAACTTGGTCGTTTACTGTCTTAGATGTGCTACCATAAATGGTAGTGTCGTCAGCATAAATGTCTACAAATGATGTAAGGATGTGATTTGGAAGATCATTAATGTAGATCAGGAAAAAAGTTGGGCCCAGGATGGACCCATGAGAGACACCGGCATTAATACTGTGAGCTTCTGATTTTCGTCCCTCAACTACCACTCTTATGGACCTATATATTATTATATTCAAAACATCACATCAAAACACTAGAGTCTTTGGCCTTTTTTTCTCCGTTAACTATAAAATGCTCAGAAAAACAATTGAATGTCCTCTGTTTTTTGGGGTCACCCTGTATATATATATATATATATATATATATATATATATATATATATATATATATATATATATATATACTTTAAACTAACCGAACATTACAAATAAAATATGTAATCGCTGTAGAAACTGCACTTGTATGTTTAAAAGATAACATAGCAGAAGTCAAGAAAAATTAACCCATTGCATTTTTACTCCCCTTAAAAAGGGGGGTAGAATTTTTGGTGCGTAAAGAAAATGTGTCCATTCTAAATATGATTTATCCGAAATAAGTATTTTTTTTTTTTAGGAAAAGACTAACTGACTCAAAATACATTTATTTTTACAATAAACATGTGGAGGTAAACATAATATATCGATGATTACAGAGTGTGAGAGTGACTTTCAAAATCCGGCAAGATAACTTCATATGTTAGATTGGAAATATGAGACAAGGAGTTCTCGCAATAAGTAATACCAAAAGAGGTTCAAATATCATAAAAATACTAATATCGACATAACCAAAAATAGTAGACTTATTAATAAACGCGATACACCGGCTTTCAGTCTCTTAGTTGTATCACATTTATGATTGTGTTGATTTGCGTGATTACTAACGCAGAAATCTTAAAAGCAATAAATATTACACCTAACAGAGAGAGAAAGAGAGAGAAAGAAAGAAAGTGAGAGACACCTGCTATTATCCCAACTAACATCACCTCGTGACAACACCCTCTACCGCTTTAGTCTATCTTACAAGACACGCAGGGCGATGATCATCTTAATCTATAATCAGCCGATGTTTTCATAACTCAGCCTGATCAGGGAAGGCATGACCAATATAACATTGCGCGCGTAAAATAGCGCAGATCTGACCTAGATAAGACAGAGATTTAAGAAAGAGCGAAAAACAGCTTAAGATTGGCTCGTCTAAGAGCCGTGCAGGCTCAAAAGTTCAGCGGACAGATGGATTAGATCGAAGTCCTTTATATTCTCTTTTTTACTTGTTTTATACGATAAACTCCTGAACGCAGATTTGTGTAATATCTTTGTAGGGATCAAATCTGAAGAAAGAGTACCGCATAATCTTTAGAAATATTAGCAATAATAGCGATAATGATCAATTGATTAGAATTTCTCGTATCGCAAATCATATCTATTTTTGGCGGTTTCACCAATAACGTTAAAAGAGAGGTCGCACTGTTTGTAAGCTATGCATTATTATAAGAACACAATAAGCTGTCTCCTGAAAATCTGTTTTAGTCATATGGAACAAGAAAGAGAAAGTAACTACCATATTTGAAGTCACTGTCATTATTGATGTTGGTTTAAACAGAACTAAAAGAAAATACTTAGGTCATATGTGCATGAAAGATACTGAAAACTTATAAAGATCTTCATCATTTCAGTAATTATAAGACCAATCGTGGTCGTTAAAAGAAATTTGTAAACTCAAAATAATTATTTAAAAAAAACAACTACACCCAGCCCACTTCCCCTTTTTTGTTTACCAACCAGCCCACTCTTAGCATCTAACCCCTAGCAACCATCATCTGAACCATAAATTAATTTAAGACTTAAACGTCAAATTTAAGCAATCCTCAGTCATGAACTACCTCACATCACACCCACATCACACCTAACATCTCCAGATCTCAACACCTCACCACAAGTACCCTCAAAGGCAAACACCATGTATACTTGCCCTCTGACAAACATAAAGTATTCTACATCATCTCCGATGATTCATAAACACGGTCGCCTTCAAACACCTTAACAACACCACTCTATACACACCAACTCACAACAGCAGCACATAAAAATTCCATCAACCGTACATGGTTCCAAGTATGTATTAAAAGGGGCATTCCCAAACAAAACAGACTTATACCCAGCTAACAAAATATAAGATAAATACAAACACTTACGCTGAGAGAAACAATAAAAGATCTTAAATATATCTGGTTTGAAGTTTCTGATCGGGACTGCATTGATTCTTCGCCGCCATCTTCGTAGCTAAAGAATTAATCAACACTCAAAATCGTGACAAGATTAATTCTTCGCCGCCATCTTTGTTACTAAAAATTAGTCAACACTCGAGATCGGGACTGCATTGTTTCATCGCCGCCATCTTTGTTACTAAGAATTACTCAATATTCGAAATCGTGACTACATTGATTCTTCGCCGCCACCTTTGTTACTAAGAATTAGTCAACACTCGAGATCGGGACTGCATGGATTCTTCGCCGATTTAATTTACTGCCGCCATCTTTGTTCATCATAATGTCTCAACATTTAACGAATGAAAGAATGCCTTGTATCCGATAGGCTAACGCATCGAATTAAAAGCGAAAAATAAAAATGTTTACTATTCTTAGACTCAGGTTTTTTATGTGTGTTTTCTTTTAATTTAGATTGTTGTCTTTTACTATACTTGAAGTGGTAATAGCGAAGCTGAATCTCAAAAATCTATTTAAAGCTGAATTTATGAATTCTCACGTGTGTGTTCTCTTTTATAGCAAATAAACACTGTTTTTTATTTGTTATTTTATATTTAATATCAAGTACAGATACCTAGTTGAACGCAAGTTGCTATTTAACTTGTAGTTGGGAAGGAATTATTGATTCACACTCTTAATAACGTTTGGCGCAGGGCTCGTACAACAGAATATTCTCTTTCTTTTTTTAAGTCTCAAGTATATATCCGATACCGTTTGACACAGTTAATCTACCGAGAACCACATCACTCTATATAAAATCATATAAGATATCAACAGATATATACTAGAATATCAAAATATTGAAAAGAATATTCTGTTGTCCTAGCTCTAGTTATTATTATGAATATACTTGGTTCCTTATTTCTGTGTTTCAGCCGATGTTTCTTACGGCCTTCTTATGATTAATTGCACATTATTGATTCTGTTTTCCTCCATTTAAATAAAATTTATGAGTGGTCGCCATTAAATTTAGATCCTATTTCTGTCCTCATTAAAGTTGACATTTATATTTTAACTACGTTTTGGCCTATTTTGGTGTTTCTGAAGTATTTTAATCCGACAACCGGATTATTTTGAAGTTTATATGTTAAGTAGCCTGAGGGCCTTGCGTTACTTGGGTGTCTGTAGGTATGTGTTGAGCAAAAAAAAAGTGGTAGCAGGCAGGCAGGCAGGCAGGCAGGCTCGAACCCGTGACGCGAAGGCTGAAAAGAAAGTTAAAGAAAATCTGACGTCTTACATCTATTCCCTGACGCGACCGGAAGTTTAAACCGTTCAAATTTAACATAGTCAATCAAAAACAGAAGATGACTTGCAGAAATGGCGTTGCGTTTAAATCTCACACGAAAGCAAATTAGACACGATGTCGTTTTTAATGTTGTGGAAACCAACTTCCCCGAAAAGAAAGCACTCTGGCAGTATGCAATAAATAGTAATTGTCTAAGTACGTAGGGTTTTCCCTGCATTGATCAAAGACGAATTGCAGAAGAGATACTACGGCCCAAAGCACATGCGTTTGCGTTCGAATAGTTTCGCTTTATTTATATGAAAAAGCCAAACAAACACTGAAGACGATGGCACCGTGGATATTTTTTAACTCGATACAAAAAAAAGAAAAAAAAAAAGAATGAAAGGATGTCCGTTCGCGAATGCGAGATTATGATCTGGGATGCATACGAAGACTTCTCGCGGAATCTAACCGACGCGAGAACCCCGGTGCAAAAAGCGTTTGGTGGGCATACACAAACGATCGTGCCCATTTGCCCTTAGATGAATTCACACAACATGGCACAAAAACACACGGGTTGCGTGTAATCAACATTTAGAATGCTTTATTTTGTTAATTACATTCGGAAATCGTGAAAAAAGGACACCACTTCGACTTTGTCAACATTTAGTCCTTCTTAAAAATCCTCCGAGACTAAGTGTACCTACCATAAAAATTGTTCTATAATTTATAGCTATTATAGCTACTTACAGAGACTTTAAACAGCCATCGTTAATTTTCAAAAAGAGAAACACTGTGATGTAATACTACTACTACTAATAATAATAATAATAACAACAATAATAATATTAATAATAATAATTCCATTAAACTAATTAACAAAACCTCCACTATAAAACGCATAATGCAAAGGAAAAGCAGAACCTCCCCACATACTTTGTTTGATTGTTGACACGTATTGATTGAACGTCCGATATGACCTATCTAATATCCATACGCAAGCAGGGGGAACTATTTGAATTAAAGTAGATAATAACGGCACACGGTGATTAAGACGCGTATTCAAACTAAACGAGTCTACCTGATAATGAAAAGGACAAGATGAAAGAATGAAAATCGCAGTAGCAAAAAAAAAACTGTATTTAATTATGAATAATAGTGATTAGGAAGGGCTTAAAATGCTTCGGTAGGAAATATGCTATAGCGAGGAACAATAGAAGTAAATGGCATCAAATAAATAGATAATTAAATGGGTGATCACACGGACAAGGAAATTAATCAAATTCGATTGACGGTCTACGTTTGGTTCGATCGATATATGTAACTATCTAATGTAATTAAAGAGTAACAAAATTAACAATAAATTTAGGTCTTCGATTTTTTTTTTGTTTTTTTGGTTTCGATAGAAACATATGAAGTTCACTCACTGCCACACTTGCATTACAAATAGTAAGTTGACATGCATCAATCTACAAGCATTTTCTACTTAGAAATCTTACGCAACGAATATAACTATATACACAAACAGAAACACACACACACACACACACATATATATATATATATATATATATATATATATATGTATATATATGTAATTATTATACATTATAAATACACCAAGCCTCAAAGGAAAAGAAAAGGAAGAGAAAACAGCAATAATTGCTCCTGACGGCAATCGGATGCTCAAAAGAAAGCGCTTGAGAAAAATATTACCGACCGACACTTTCTGGGCGCCATTCTATACATATGCCAGCTGAAATTAAAAAGACCTCTCGGTAAATAGAAAAGATATCCAACAAGATCGGAAAAAGGAAACTCGTGGTCAATCAAACGTGTCTAAATAACAACCTTCTGTCAAAATATACAAATATATATATATACAATTATATAAATGCAACTTTGTCACTGTGTGTGAGTTCGTTCCTTATAGACTTCGAAAAGGCTGATCAGATTTTCTTTAATATGAACAGAACTTTAGGGCACAAATATGGGAGTGATCTTAGTTAAGATTTGTCTCAGAATACCCTTGATAAATACCGATAGACGATAATCGGAACCGTTATTTTAATTTATCTATCATCTGTAAAACCATTTTTTCCATGTGGTCGCTTAATGATAGAACAACGGGCCGTGAAAAATCTATAGTTGATAACGTGTTTTTTTTTTTTTTTTTTTTTTTGCACGACGTGGTCTGTAGGTAAAAACTGTGAACGTAAATTTCGTAATTTTTTTTTTTCATTAAATGCAAAGAATTTCATAAGACTTGACAATTTACGTGTTTTTTTTTCTTTGCATGATGTGGTCTGGAAGTTCAAACCCCGCATGTAAATTTCTTAATGTCTTTTTCTTCGTTAACTGGAAAGTTTATATTAAATAAACTGTAGGTTCTCTCGAGTGCAATGTAGACTACCATTTTTCCGGGATATTTTACAGATTTCAAACAATAAAAATATTGGAGTGTGAAATATTCGTTAATCATCATTCAATTCCGGGCAAGGTCGTGTCTCCCTACTAGTATATATATATATAAATATACATATATATATATATATATATATATATATATATATATATATATAGTAAAATAGTAGAAAAATCTTTGTATTAATTGCTACTGCGTAACCGTAATGCAAAGCTCTTTGTAAATAAGCAAATGGAGCACTGTAAAAATACTGGTCAATATTTCTATGAAGCATAGTTAGATATCATTGACGTGAGCGCCAATCCCAGTTGTGTGATTGGTGGGGCTACTGTCACTAACTCGATGTTTGCTGGTTTGATCTCGTGCTTTGAATGTCTACTGGTTTAATACACTGAAGATTTATAATACAAAGAAAAAGTATGTCTTTCAATGGCTATATATATATATATATATATATATATATATATATATATATATACACGCATAAAAATAGTTTGATTAATGCAGAGTGTCTATTTATTATTATATTATATTGGACCCAATATAGAGTAATGATTTAAAAAGTTTTTAATAAAATGACTCGTGGGCTACCACTGAGAATCGAAACCAACACGTTTAGCTTACGATTTGCTTTTGCCTTTGAGCTTAATGCTTGAGCAATGGAGATGTGTTTACTACAAAATAAAACATGAACTAATAGCTACTACGTTACGCAAGCAAATTTTTAATACTGCTGTTCGACCTTTACCTGGCAAATTTAATTACGTTAATTGTCATACTTTTTCATCGATTTTTCCTGCTATAACCCAAATATTATGTTTTGCATGAGTTCAAATAACTTATGTAGTAAATTATATGCCTATAGACCAAAAACTGACGGAGGAGTTTGGTAGGCAATTTTTCAAACAAATATATGTATACACATACATAAATATGTATAGAAAGAGAATTGTGCTAACTATAACCCGTTTGCGCAAGTATTACACAAGTCTAAATCATGTAGAGTATCTGCATGAATATAATTACACGTAATACTTACTTAAATATGATCGTCACATCAGAAAACCGCTAAAAATAATAAGGAATTTATTAAATTAAAAGTTTAAACGAAAAAGCAAATTTGTTAAATCTTTTGCAGATGAATGCACTTCCACTACCTATATAAACAAAGTTTCATTTTCTTTTTAATAAATAGAAAAATATGAGCATCAATATATAAAATCCAAAGCAAAACATGATGAAAGTAAAAATAAAATAGATAAACCCCATAATTTATGATACCATACCTGTTCACACTGAAACACTTATCACAATATTCTGTGGATCTATATTAAAAAAACCTTGTTAAACTTTGTGACATATTTCCATTCTATGAAGGTCAGGCGCGAACGAACACCCTATCATTTTATTATACCATATTTCTTCAAACTGAAACATAATTATCAAAGTATACTTACACAGATAGATATGAAAAGTATTTATTAAAGTTTGTGCCTATTTCCATTCTATGGAGGGCAGGCCTATTTAAGTTAAAACATACTTATCAAAGTATTCTTATGTACATCTATATCAAAAATACTTGTAAACATTTTTTTTTATTTTTAAATTTTTTATTTCAATACTTTGTGGACCAGGCGCGAACGCTGACCCCACAATTTTAATGAACCACCCTTCTGCCAGATCAAACATACCCATTCCTGTGTCTTGATACATCTTCTATTATTATATGTAATCAGATTTTTAAATAGTCAACCATATAGGAGCCTAGTCGTGACCACACACACACACACGCGCGCGCACACACACACACACTCAGCTTTATATTACAGATATTATACCAAGATAAATGTATCCAAAAGAAAGAAAACCAATAAATTTAACGAGGTTATTAATAGAATCGATAAAGACAATAAACAATTAAATCTGCTAACATTTACCATGAAGGTCCTCATTTAACAGTAGGCTTCTCATTGTCGTAACTATGCAAACTGTGTACCTAAAATTAAAAAAAAATATTGTCTAGTATATATATATATATATATATATATATATATATATATATATATATATATATATATATACAGGGTGACCCCCCAAAACGGGTCCCAACTTTAATTAGGCCCTGTTTTTTAGTGTTTTGTCCGAATGAAAAACTTTGTCATAACTAGTTTATTATATTCGAAACATCACATCAAAACACTAGGGTCTTTGGCCTTTTTTTCTCCGTTGACAGTAAAATGCTCAGAAAAACAATTGAAAGTCCTCCGTTTTTTGGGTCACCCTGTATATATATATATATATATATATATATATATATATCTTCATCATCATCATCATGCAGTCCATCAGTCTTGACGATGTCCAGTTGGAGTCTCGATGCTTTATCCGTCGGTGTTATTGCAGTCCTCTTTCTGTGTGAAACGTCTGGTCACAGGCACCGCACATATGGGTGGTGGGGTTGTGTCGTCGATAGTGTCTCATCTCTAATTCTTCTCCAATCTTTCTCTCTATTTCTTCCTTCCACCAGCTACTCCTTTCTTTGACTTGTTACTCCCAACTTTCGACATTGATGTTCATCGCCTTCAAGTGCCACCTTTTTACATCTTTTTAACGAAGCTTCTGACCTCCCAGCTTGCGGGTTCGATTTTCTAGTTCCCCGTAGGAGATCATCTTTGGGATTCGGTTGTTTTCCTTTCTGGCAATGTGCACGGTCCATAGTTGCATCGTAGAAAGAGTAGTTTCCACGCTGTCTAGTTTTGCTCTCCTGAGAACTTCTACATTTGATACGCAGTCATGCAATTTGATCGTCATGATCCTTCTCAGGTGTCTCTGTTGGACAGCTTCCAGTCTCCTTATGCGTACTCTATATAGAGTATAGGTCTCCGCAGAGTACAGCAAGGCTAGCAGGACTACGGTTTTGTAGCCTCCACATTTTCTGTCTAGCACGATACCGGTCATTATTCAGATCTGTTTTTCTAGCTTACGAAGGGATGCACATGCACTTTGGATTCGGCAGCTTATTTCTTTTTCAACACAGTTGTCAGTGCTTAGAGTGCTTTTAAGTTATGTAAAGTCTTCAACAACTTTTAGCATCTCGCCGTTTATTTGTTATTATAGGCTCTTGGAAGTCGTTGTTATCTGGTGAGGGCTGGTACATCACTTCTGCCTATTCTATGTTGATGTGTAGGCCGATCTTCCTGGATGTTTGAGAGAAGGTATCAACTATCATCTGCATCTGAGCTTGATTGTAAGCTTTCAGAGCAGTATCTTCTGCGAAAAGCAGAGAAGACTTTTATTAGCTCCTTCCTGATCTTGGTCTTGCCCTTCAGTCTGGCAAGATTGAACAGTTTCCTGTCGATGCTTCGATGAAGCAGCATTAGGACGGTTGTCAGGAATATGTAAATATGTATGGCTCCAGAGGCCAGATTTGTAACATCCTCTTATCAGAAAATGGAAACGCTACACTAACCCTATTAAAACAGTAAAATCAAAGATGGCAAGAGTACTTCGGCAACCCGTTGAATGTGGAATCTAATACGGATGGCGAAATCTTAAGCAACATAATATTCTTCCCCCAGCAGATAAACCTGAATGACATACAAATTTTTGGGGAAGTAAGGAAAGCAATTAACAAAACTAAAATGAACAAATCTCCAGGAATTGAGGGTACACCAGCTGAAGTATACAAGTTCGGCGGAGAACAACTCATGAGAAAACTTCACCAGCTAATTGAAAAATAATGGCACCAAGGAACGCTACCACAAGAATTAAAAGGTGTCATGATCATCCCAATCTATAAAAACAAAGGTGACCACAAAGACTAGCAACTACGGAGGTATATTCTTGCTGACTATTGCCGGGAAATTAATGGCTAAATGTAACTTCGGATAGCAAGACTGACGAAAATGGTCCCAACTGAATCATAGTGTTGGTTCAGGCGTAAAAGATCCACAATAGATATGATGTTCAGCCTACGGTAGATCCAAGAAAAAGCCATTAAACAGAACCGGGAGCTCTTCGCTAGACTTCCACTAAGCATTCGATACGGTCGACCGAAAAATGCTGGGGAAAATTTTAAAGTGTTCGGATGCCCGATCACTTCGTGAGAATTATCAAACAATTATGCGACGGAACAAAATGGAGAGTTGTAGTAGGGAACCTATTGAGCGAGCTCTTGGATGGAAACTACGGCAGCAAATAAGAGTGCGTACTGGCCACAACACTGTTTAGTATATATATATATATATATATATATATATATATATATATATATATATATACTAGACAACTTTGACCTGTTGAGTCATCTATAGAGTAAGGAACGGATTCAGACATTTCCTTCTTATCTTCTTTCTCCATCTTTGTTCCTTGCATTTTACAACTATGAGTTAAGTAATATTACTACTGTTAATATTTTCCTGTTTTTATATTAGTCAAGGTTTATATATATATATATATATATATATTGTAACCTTAATATATACATATATATATGTATATATATATATATATATATATATATATATATATATATATATATATATATATAGTCTTTATTGTTCATTTTTTTAACTATATTAAGTTTAACGTCTCCTCCTAGGAGATTCGGTGCTTTCTTAGAAAGTCGCCCATTTTTCATTTGGACGTATGTTTTATTTATGTATTTATTTATTTATTTATTTACGTGTGTACGTAGATTATTGTTTTTATAAAATAATATATATATATATATATAAAATATATATATATATATAAAAAATTAAAATATCCTATATATACATATATATAGGATATTTTAATTTTTTCTTTCTCTTTCTCTTACTACTGGTAATAAGCACACACACACATATATGCATACACTCACACACATTCATGCATACACTCACACACACACACACTCACACACACACATATATATATATATATATATCTGCATATATGCACATATTGATAAATAGAGATACCTAAGCCAGAATAAGGACCTAAGTAAACACTATATAATGAAAGATTGTGAAGTTGATAAATCTAAAAGTTATTAAAAGATGGCTCATTTCTTAATAGATTACATGTTGAAAACGAAAAAGATGGTGGCAATTTAAAGATCAACAGAGGATAATTTTGGATTATATCTGCATTTTTTCCTATAGTAAACTGCGTTTACATTCCTTTTCCTTATTTAAACATATTTAAAATAAACTCTATTCGTGACACAATGGGGCGCACGCACGGACCCACATACACAAACACCAAAATTTATATGTGTGTGAGTATGTCACTCTCTCTTTGTGCCTGTATATGTGTGTCAGTGTATGCGTGTATTATTTGTGTCTGTGTTGTATGTGTGTTTGTGTTATATTTGTGTCTGTGTTATATTTGTGTCTGTGTTATATGTGTGTTTGTTTAGCGCTGTAAGCTATGCGTATGGCCGTTCTGAATAGAAATGGCAATTAGTCACAGAGAACTAACAATTTGAAATAGGTTATTTAGTGTAACCTAAGCGATGATGGGACGGAGAAAATGTCGCTTTAATATTTTTCCATTACAGGATTCATTTTCAATTTTCTATCTCGCCTGCATTCTTAAAGACAGTTCCAGTTTCTTCCTGAGACAGAGTAAGGCCAACAACAAGATATAATCGAATACTTATCTTTATTAAATCATTCGAAAAGTTTATATCTGATTTTTTGTGTTCTAACCTTTATGACAGATGATTTAGCTAAGTAATCTCTCTAATTATCTAATGCTTAATATGGCCGATTATTTATCAGTTTAATTGTGACCTGTATTTTCCCAGTCTATTTTCGTTTTGTACTAATCAATCTAATTTCCTTTCCTACTTTATAAGTCTAATCACTTTCTTTATTGATCAGTCAAATTACGCCCTCAAGCTAATTACGTTCTATATATTTTATATCTAATTACGTTTCGTATTTTATAGTTTGAATTAGTCCTAACATATTTTTAGTTAAAAAAAAACCTATACATCTTCAATCTAATTACGAATTGTATTTTATAATTTTAATTTACTTGTATACATTTCTATTCTAATTACGCCCTGTACAGTTTCTATTTTAATAATTTTATGATTATTAATTATTTATAATTTTAAATAGTCTTAATTTTCAATCTTATGCTTTGCATTATATAATTTTCCTAATTCCCTATACATTGTAATTTAATTACGTGTTCTACATTCTCGTTATTGTACATCTAATGCACTAGTATTTTATCATCATAATTAGTCCCTATAAATTTTCAATATGATGATGCTTTACTTTATAATTTAAATTACGCCTCATATATTTTCAATCTCATTGCTCTCTGTGCAGTATATTATATTCTGACGCAACTGTTTAATCCTGTTTATAGGGTTTATTTATGTATCTATCCATTTCTTTCCAGGCGAATGCCCGAGGTCACACTCATTTCCTTTGAAGTCAAGTTTAAATGGAAAGTTCTAAATTGTCTTGCTCATAATTAAAAACATAATGCATATATAGAAAGGCAATATTGAGTATATTCTAGTGTTATTGCTATGCATTTTCTCCTCTGCCTCTATAATTTGATGGCTTAGTGATTAATAACGAGCATTGAATTCGAGACATTTTTCTTTGTTCCTATCTTCGCTTTTTGCAACGGGATCAATTAGCTTCGTATCTTGTCCTCATGAACTAATCTGTGTCGGTTAAAAATTAATTGTGCTAAGTGAGAATTACTTGATACAACTGAAAAGCCATTACATTAATAACTTTAGTTTATATGCAAAAAGGAAATAAAGTGTTATTTCTGTCTTTTATGTTGTTCCGTCTTTCCTTTCTTAATCCGAGTCGAATAATTGCATTCCGTCTTGTATTGCCGCTTAGCTCGCCAATGTACAATTTACTTGAATTGTTTTGGTTTGTTTTGATTTGACGGTTTTTATTTTTCCTCTATAATTGCTCTACCCTTAATTTCGATATTAATTATAGAATTGTTATTGGATTGTTTAGAACGAAACCAATTGCAATGAATCTCTATTCTAATTACTTAAAATACCAAGCGACGACTTTGCGACATCTTGGCACGGCTTTTCTGAACCGCCCACTCATAATATAACTACAAAATATTGGCTCATCTGAAATAATACACAGTTAAACGAGACCCATTGTAATAGAATCGAGCCCAAGATATACACGAAGGTTTCGCTTTTTTCCTGAATTGTTCAACATAATCTTTATCCCCACCATACAGAGCAAATCGTTTAGCAAAAAACATCAATTACGATTATTGTTTAGTGTTCCTCAACTTAAAAAGTGTACCTTGTTCTCTTTGTCTATTGTTACATGATAAGGGCTGTCCCCTTTCCATGTAAGTATAAAAATAGAGAGATTACTTAAAATGAAAATAAAATGAGAGAAAGCAGAAATCGAACCTTGGATATAAGTTTTAAAGAACAATAGGTTTAAATGGAATGTCCAGTAAATTGTTAATTCTGATGAAATAAATAATAAATAAACTATTCAATTGTTAGAAAGAATGTGGATAATAAAATATGGGTTAAATAAATTAGATATGTAGGTTGAATTCCTTTGTAAAAACATCAAAGAAAAAATAGGTTATTGGGAAATCATAATGTCGGAAACGTGCAAAGTCGCGCATGTTGAAACACGAGAATTTTGCTCACGTGGCCGGACATGCATGGATTTATCAATATAGGAAGTGAGAGTTAGTTAGTTAGATAGTTAGTCAGTGAGAAACTCAGAGAGGGTCTGGGAATTCGAACGTCTAGGAAGCGAGACGGTTACTTTGAAACTAAAATGTGAAGCTTTGAATTCTTGATGAGAAAACCACGGCCGGTCGTGAAGAAATAAACCCATCATTTGATAAAGCTCGTCTTTGTGTTTGTGATTCTTACAAAAAGGTAAAGTGAATTGTTATTATATGTCTGTGTTATAAAATGTCGTGACATACACATCTCATATCCACAATGTGAATCTACATCTCATATCTACACTAAGACTGTCTGAACACTATCTCCTCACACTCAGAGCTTCACATAGCAACACATCTATTAACCTAAGAATTAACATATTTTTTAATATATATGAAACATCATAAAACGAACAATCTCTCTTGCAACAACATCTCTCTCTCTAAGATACAACATCACTTATAATAAGACGCTCTCAATGAAACGCCTATATGTAATACTATTAGCGACTACTCTAACATTCATCTCATGAACCTATTCGATTTATATATAGTTTCGTTGAAATTTACTTAAGTTATTTGCATAATAATATGGCACATTACACACACATATATGCATACGTTACACACTTAGGCTGTTAGCTTGCAAAACATATAAATAGAACATTGAACATTCCTATGGGTAAGTAATATACATACTAACTTTAAATATAAGTAATATACATACTAACTTAATCTAAATACTTAAAATGTAAATAATATATATTACATATAAAATAATAAGTTATATATAACATATAAAATACCAAGTAATATACACATAACATATACAATAAATACTTAAAATGTAAGTAATATACACACTAACTTAAAATATAGGTATTATACACAATGACTGAAAATATAAGTAATATACACACTAACTTAAAATATAGGTAATATACATACTCACTTAGAATATATCTATTATAACGTTTGGAGAAAAACTCATTTCTATAAATTATTATCTCTTACTGAAATAGTTTTAATAATTCATTTTGTAAACCAAGAAAATTAATTACAGACCGAGTGTCGAATATCTTGAGATAACTTGCGATTTGATTTAAGATTTATTATTAAAATATATTTGTTTTCTAACGGTGATGTTATTTATTGTTATTTTGCCCCTGTATGAAATCCTAATGGTTACCACAATTTACTCTGTCATATTATTTTGCAATGATTATTTCACTATAGTAGTGTAACGTAGACGTTACGTCGCAAATGGACAACGGAATAGAACAAATAAGTAAATAAAAATCTGGGTCGGCAATTTTTATGACTGTTATGATTGTTTCGACCTCATTTAGAAAGTCTCTCGCTGCCACATGTACATTTTCATCTGATACGCGTTTCTATTTCTTCCAACAGCACGCCGGTATTAGACATTCACTTCTTGACTTCGCATTTACGCATCCATTTTCTCCAGCGGCGACTTTCTTTCTCTTGTGAGCACATGTTGTATTATTTACTTTTTTTCTCTTCCTCTTTTCGCGCACACTTCCTAATTTGCTTATGCGGGGTTTTCTGCTACGGCTAATCTCTTCGCATGCTGATCATCCTTTGCTGCTGCGGATACTTTCCGGGCGCCCACACGCACTACGTAACAGTGTCAGTTCTGTCATCTTGAGATTATCCTCCCCAGCATTACCTATTCTTTGCAAGTACGCAGTATCTGTTTGTTTGTCATCATTACTTATTCTCAGCTATTGCCATTTTCTTTCGGGGTGAATCAGTTTAGAATGTGTTTCTTCGCTATTATAACTTTCTCGTAGAAATAATACAAAATGCCAGTGGTACATGATAAGGGCTTTCCCCTTTTCATGTAAGTATAAAAATAGAGAGATTTAGTTTAAATGTAAAAATGAAATAGAATAGACGAAATTCGAACCTCGTAATTTAGGTTTAGAAATAGATTACGAGAGAGAATTAGCAAATGGAATGTAAAAAACAAACCATTGTTTAGCTTAGAGATAAAATAGTTTGAAGAAAAGAATGTGCATTGTCAATTCTGTTATGAAATTCAATTGAAGAATGCAACTATGAGATAATTTGATAAACATGTTTTTAACATATTGAAAATATAGGTTGCTGGAAATATAGGTTAAAATTCCTTTTGTAAACAAAGGAAAAAGTTTTGGACACGCATTTCCAGAACACGTGAAAGAAGACACTTGTTTTAGCATGTGTATGACGTCATGGAAAATGAGAAGTTCTCGATATAGTTAGAAACTTGAGAGTTAAGCGGGGAGAAACTGCAAGGGGTCTGAGAGAGAGTCTGAGGACGAGAGACGACAGTCTGGAGTCGAGACATGGACAGTCGAACGTCTGGAAGCGAGACGGTCACCTTTGAAACATAGAATTTAAAACTTTGAATTCTTGACTAAGAAAACCACGACCGGTCGGAGAAGAAATAAACCCATCATGTTTTTTTATAAACGTAATCTTTGTGTTGTAATTCTACCAAAAGGTAAAGTGATTATATGGCTTATCTATCATGTGTTTTAAAATGTCTTTACATACACAATGTCTCAACACTCAAAGAGCTTCTGCACTTCTAAGTATAAACATTTTATATATATGAATCTCTTGATAACACGAACACAGAACGCAACATACCTCTTAATAAGACTCTCACTTAATAAGACTCTCTAAGACTCTAAGACACACTTTTAATAAAACTTCCTAATAACAATAACAACGAAAGAACAATACAAGAATAATAATAAATTATATATAACACCAGGGTTTTTTTTTACGTAGAAATAATCATTATTTATATGTCAATATTGATATTTCTCTTTCGTATACTCATTAAAAATATTCGAAATTTTACTTAGAATGAAATATGCATGAGCACATACTGTCTAAAAACTTATATAAAGAATTAACATCGCATATGTATTTAGATAACTAGCTTAGTTTTAAGAGTACATTTATCATAATATTACTTTACGTATAGGTCAAATAAAGGTTTTAATCAACCAAATAATTATTATATCATAATTTGGTACTAGTGCACTTATTGATCCGTGCTGAAATAATAGCGTTATTATTTAAAAAGACATTCTTAACATAGGGAGTGTGTTGTATATCTATTCTATACTTTAACATTACAATTGAATTAAAAAAAACTTAACATAAAACGTTAATTAAACTTGGAAATACGATTTAAAAAAGAGAGCGGATCAGTAAGTCCACTAGCACCCATAATTTTATTATATTTCAAAGTTTAATATTTGTCCTAAGTTATAGCTACTATGGGTTTATTTAGATTGTGAATACGAAACTAAATAGGGAAAAGTTCGTAATTTCGCATCCACAACTTTAATAAACCAACGTAAGATATAACGGTAGTTAACATAACAAGAGATATTGACATCAATACTGCTATCTAAACATCCAAACACAGATAGACAGAGTGCATAGCCAGAAAATATGACAGCAGATGGGCCACCAGGACAACAGAACGGACATTTCCTGAACATAAGAGACCAAAAAGAAAACCAAGAACGAGATTGAGAGACGACCCGATGCAACACATGGGTTTTATATGGTAGCGGATAGCTCAGGGCAGAGATAGATTACTTAAGTCCAGGGAGCGGTTCCTCATTGAGTGATAACACCTTTATTGATTTATTGATTGAGCATACTATAGACAAGCATTATCAGTTGAAATAGAATAAAGCAAATATATATTAATTTTTGATTGATTAGAACCACTTGGAAGCATTATTTAAACCATATGTAAACTAAGGATTGAATAGCTTTACACTGGAAACTAAGATGGCTACCTAAATAAATATGCGATCATAATGCTTATATATAAGCTATTTTCGACTGTGTATGGCCATGCATAACATTTCTAATATTTATCATATGTATACGCAATTGAATTCAGTATTGTTATATGAATAATGATTGTTTCTGCATTACAAAACAGATATTTACTAACGCACCGAAATTTTGACATGCTGAAAGAAATGAATGCTAAGGTTGAAAAAAAAATCCTGTGAACTCAGAATGTAGATATATTGTTATTCATTGATATATGCTCTGGGGTAATATTTAACATTGAGCCTCTGAACAAAATGAGTGGTTAACGAAATATAATTGCAAATGCGTATCTTTGTAAAAGGACCCTACGTTAAAAATAAAATTCCTGGTCTGTTTTAAAGGATTATTTTTGAAATGCAGTATGTAATGGGATCTGTTTGTAAGTTGCTGAAAAGCTGAGTTTATGATATCTAGCGCCTGCTAGTGCTTAGTAGGATACCCTTCTAAGTACTACATCTGCGTTGGATGGCGGTGATTGGATTATCTCTCCTCTTTTGAATGGTAGATGTGTTTATTTTTTATTGCTGTGATTAAAAATAGTATAATGCAACTCAGTATATCTTTCTTTAACTTGCTACTCAGATTTACACCCATAAAAAGAGTGGAATTTTAAACAGTGTTTTTTTCTATGTTTTGCTTTTGTCATAATGATTCGCAGATGAAACTATTCATCTCAAATTTTCGATTACTTCGTTGTTGCGGGACGCAAATAAAAAAATCAAATCAAACAAGCATCATCAGTATGGAATGCAATGAGTTTTTTCACAAATATTTAAAAAGAGAAGTTTAATTAAATCATAACTGAACATCATCGTTGATTTCCCCATCATTCACATTCCATATTCAAATAGTTTTACACATTTTTTTCCGGACGTATATTTACTGACAGTTTGTGTCAATAAACATTGTAATATCATAGCAAAAAAAAAAATAAATAAATAAATAATAAAAATTAAATAAATAAAAAACATCGAAAAAATGTAAATTTTCCGTGAACGCCATATTGAAAGTTATAAAAATATATATGGACGAATTAAACACTAAACACTCACAACAATGCACTAATCCGCCTATTTATCTCTTTTACCTAAGAGCAATTGCCTCTAGTAGCAATTCACTCATTCCACCGCTCTCCTTTTCTCATGTTAGTGTTATCAGCCCCGTCTCAATATCCACTAATCATTAGTACAGGGTTGAACAATAAAATTTTGGATCTAGAAACGACAATATGATTCCATTTCCGTTTGATGAAAACCGGTTTTCGTTTTTGGTTGCTGACCATCTACTAGTTGGTGAATTATGTACAAATACCAAGAGCGATATGAGCCTTCTCTCGTGTCTGAAAGAGACACAAAGTTTAACGAGTGCGATCGGAGATGCGCCACCTACAACTCATGTTCGATCCAAATTATGACAACTTACCAGCACCCTAAAAATGCAAATCCGGACGGTTCGTCGCTTGAAAGTATAGCTCAAGGAAGTTTCTGGCCACGGTTATGGTCTTTGATGAGGGTTCAAGCCAGGGCCACATCATTTCACCTCACATCTTGTTGGCTTGAATGTCAACACCAAATTGTACCTGGATGTGCTGAAGCGTGTGATTATCCCTGATGCAATCCGGTGACCGCTGGCAGACCCTGGGTGTGGCAGCAGAACACGGCACCGGCCCACAAGTCTAAAGAGACCCAGACTTGACTGCAGAAGAGTTCAATGACTTTGCCCACTTCTCTCTGCTTATCCCTGCCCCCTACCTGAACCCGTTGGACTACTTAGTTTGGTTACCAACATGACTTCCTACAACACCAAAGCAACCCTGATCGCCTCTATCCTCCACATATTTCCCGAGCTCCCACCGGCACTTCTAAAAAGACATGCTCCCAGTTCCGGACCTGTATCAAGGCAGTTATTAAGGCTAAAGGCAGTTACATGCAATAGATATAAGTTCTTCTACATAGACAAGTTACCTTAATTGATTTTTTCGATTAAAGTTTTAAAGCAAACTGTCGTGTTATTTTTTAAGTGCGACAAATGTAGTGTTTCACCCTGTACTTTTTCTTTCATGAAACGTGTTTTACATGATCTTGATTATATTGATGTCTTATTTGCTAAATTGGTTTATAGCATTATTTTGTAATCTGTACTTTACCAGAAGCACGAGCAAATCTGCATTTGGCATTATCTGGAAAAATGGTTGGAGGTTGGATAGAGTAGCTATACAAATAAATATGAAAAGAGTAAACACCTGAAAATGAACATAACAAAGAAGGTGCTGGTATAAGTTACTATAGTGAAATATATATATATATATATATGTGTGTGTGTGTGTGTGTGTGTGTGTGTGTGTGTGTGTGTGTGTGAAATACTAATTAAACCAAAATCATGATAAATAAAGAAAGGGACAGAAGAATTAGAGATGAATTTGAATGAAATCAAACAGGAAACGAAACCCAGAGAATAATTCCATAATGGAACAAGTATGAATAAGGAAAAAGGAACTGAAAGGAACAAAATAATAGGTAATAATTCAAGACAAGTAAATCGTTAGTTATCTCCCCCTGTAACACTATCGCTTGAATAATATAAACACAACTTTGAATGTGAAGGTAATTAGTATGCAATTTAACGATTTCCTATTCAAAGGGACAGTTTTCAGCCATCATGCATAAGTTATTTGTATAATTTCAAGTATTTCTTGACCTAGAGCTTATCATTAAGAGCATTTAAGACATCCTCTGTGTTAGCCAGACCCTTATTTAATGAGTCTATTTTTTTTTACTTATGACATTCCTTATTTAAAGCACACGGCTGGAATAGAATAATCGTTTGTTTCTTGATACGCAAATTATACTATTAACATACAGATGCGCCTAATATTTCTCATTCTCTCTATATGATTATTTACAGGCAGTTGTTTCGATATGGTCCTACTCTATGTGGCTAATATGACAAGTGTTGATATTCGAAACATGGGCCCCTGGAAAAAAGTCACAGATATAACCGTAAGCAATCTTCTTCACCAGAAAATTGAGAGGAATTATTACAAAGAGTTAATTTGTATTGCATTATCGAATTCCAAGAGTGCTCAATCTTATTTCCAAAAAGCAATGCTGTACTCTAAGTGGCAATTAATAATTCCATTTTCAGGAGCGCTCCATGTACGTTGACATACCGTTTTATGATAAATCATCGAATATTAGCGATGTGGAGTCGTAATATTACACATTGTGAATAATAGGAGCTGCATATAATTTTCATTTAGCGTGTATACCTGTAGTTCGATCCCACCTATGCCACTGATATTCCTTAGAAATTTCTTCTCTTTTTGAAAACCAATAAAATAGTCCAGAGCGAAAAACATAGCAAATATTACCGAAGATACAACCGGCTAGAAATTATAATGTGTAATCGTCTTTCTTTTCTTTCTCTTCTGTTTCCCCTCTTATATATATATATATATATATATATATATATATATATATATATATATATATATATATTAAGCCCTCTTCTTTGGGAAGAGCACTGTCGTAAATGTATCTTTACTTATTTGGCTTTAAAGCAAGGCTCGCCGTGTTTGTAAATAAACAAGCACTGTAAAAGCGGTGGTCGAGTGTTTATTTAAATTGACATTATTTGAGGTCATTTACGAGTACCGATCCCATAGGCTTCGTGATAGACCTTCCAACTATCAACGCGAGGGTTGTATGTTCAATCCGCGTCTAGGGAAAGGTGCTAGTCTAGGCGTACTGATAAGTTGTGATACAACGAAGCAGTACTGTATGCAGATGACTATATATATATATATATATTTATATATATATATATATATATATATAACAATACGAGCTTATGGCTCTTAAAAAACGCTAAGGTAGCGGAAAAAATAAAAATAACTGCGTTTCGAAGTTGTTAATATTGTTAAAAAATGGCAATAACAAATCATATATATATATATATATATATATATTTGTGTGTGTGTGTGTATAATTTTTCGGGGGAGTACCACTTCTTATTAAGTCAGTCACAGAGTTAGCTAAAGCAGTTTACGATGTATAAGAAAGGTAGAAAATTTAATATAAAGCTGTTAGACACATATTTTCACTTATAGCTTATTTATACTTGTTCATTATAAGAACCCAAAAAGAATTCTACGTTCTGTACTGTTGGCGTCACTTTGCGTTGTATCGTATTTGCATTTTTATTGTAACCTAAGTGGTATTTACGGATCGAAATACACGTTGAACTAGATAATGAGCGCCGTCAGTTGTCCATTACAGGTGGTCTTGCTCATCTACTGTAGGAAGCAGTAGAGGGGGTTTTATTGGGACGGCATGGAGTCAATGAAGTCTTTCATTAATGGTGATAAAGCAAGATGTTCAGTTGCTTCAAGTACCGTGAAGTCCATTAAGGAAAACTAATTATCCAAGAGATTATGTTGCTATATATTGCACTCCCAACGGTGCTCGTATATAAGTGCATTGCAAATCAATTAAGCAGAAAGTGGAATATAATAAGGTGGATAGAGTAATAATGAGTGCGTGGGAGGGCGGAAAGCAGAGGATAATTACAGAGAGAAAGAGAGGGGTGGAGATGAGGATGGCAAATGTACATGATGATTAAGTGGAGTAGAAATAGACACGGATGTAAGCGCCAACTTTGATTTGGACGGTCGAGTTTCGATCCCAACGAGGTAGTTGCTTGTCTATCCTCACTTAAGAGCTGTGGTACAAAGAAACAATGTGTTTGTGGATGACAAACATATGCTCTCTTTCTTGGGTTTAGCATACTGTTAAGTACCATAATAAAGTGACACTTGCGCAATGCTCTTTTTGTAAAAATATAGCGTTTGCCAGTGTATATACTTATGATTTCGCCTACATTCGAAGAAGCCAAATGACCTAAAGATGTTAAGCTTTGACTGTCGTCTAGACGTCCAGGTTTCGATTCTCGCTCTAGCCAGTTACTTATCCGCCTGCACTGAAGAGCTGTGATACAGCGAAACCACTCGGAAGTTGATTATATATATATATATATATATATATATATATATATATATATATATATATATATATATATATACCCACACTAGGATCGTTCTAAAAGTAAGGCATCCTTTGTTATTTTAAATTTTAAATAAAAAACTAAAACGTCAATAGCTTCGAAGACGAGAGTGGTACCATTAAAACGATCGACCACTTGTGTTCCAGAAGTTGTTTTTTCTACATAGTTCTTGATGAACCTATTTCCTAACTTCGGTGGCATAAACTGCATCGGTTTTTTAAGCGTTCAATAGGCACCGGTGAATGTTTATCGATTCAAATTTTTCTGCATGAAGTAGTTCAATGACACATCTCTGCCTTTGGCGCACGGGGATTGTTTTCTTAGGGTATTACACCTTCAATATCTGCAACAGAGAGATTACACTTTTAGGTTATATATATATATATATATATATATATATATATATATATATATAAATGGCCTGCAATACCACAGGTGTTACAACCAAGCAAAAAAAAATGGGGGGGGGCAATTTTATAAGTTCAAATTCTCAGTGACTATTCATCAGAATTTAACAAATGAAAGCTCGTTGGAAAGGAAATGACCTGTATTTCTAGTGGTAAATGTGTCATTTTCCCTAAGGATCGACCATTAAGGGTATCATCCATCATCCTGAGCCTATGTTTGGAACTTTTTTTTGCAGTCATAAACTATTTTAATCATAGTCATGTTTCCTTGTTTTGTATATTAATTACAAAAGATCTGATATTTCACCAAAACCTCTTGCCCTGATGGAAGGGAAACTAAAACTTTCTGCTATGGTTTTAAATATGAAATAACAGCAAGGGAAAACTTGATTCCAAATATTTCTCATATGTTATATCTCCTCTCTTCATGAAGCAAATTTCACAGTGTACAAGGATTATTTTATCATAGAGATATTAATAATTGTACCCTATTTCCAAATGATATGAGATTTAATATATGAGAAACATTTGAAATCAAGTCTCCTCTTTTTGTTATTTCAGATCATTTGAAACTATACCAGCAAGTTTTAGTCCCCCCTCTATCAAAACCAGAAGTTTGAGAGAAATCTATTATATCTATAGAAGCGAAATAGTCTGTGTGCATGTTTGTTTGTGTGTGTACATTTTCTCTACCAAATTAGTCTGTCAATTTTCAGTCTAAAGACTCGAGATTTTACATAAGGGGTATTGAGATTTGTGAAAATCTTTGAAAACTCTACCAAACTCCTCCGCCAATTTTGTGTCTAAACACTTGAAATTTAAGGTGTAGGTTCCTTGGACACTTCAAATTTTACCTGGACATGAGTCAAACTTTTTAATATATATATATATATATATATATATATATATATATATATATATATAAATATATATATATACATATATATATATAATATTATAAACAGTATATAGGGTCCGAGCAAAACTGAGCTGAACTCTTAGTATATATATATATATATATATATATATATATATATATGTATATATATATATATATATATATATATATATATATATATATATATATATATATATATATAAAGGAAGAGAGCTTGATATGGGTATCCTAAACTGCCCACTGCTTGAAACCGATTGTACCGATGTCTTATCTCATCTAAACTTTCTGAAAATAAAAATATAAATAATATGCTCTTAATGATTTCCACCCAGTTTCCAGTACCACCGATGATGTTGATGACATTAATCAACCAGTATAATTAAGTGGCACCGAGGCCTTGATAAGCGGTGATTCGAAAGTGTAAATTTTATTTTCAACACAGCATGAACAACTGATTAACTTTTTAAAAATATTTATTTCGACGTTCCGGCGCTTCCATTTTGTCAAAGAGGTAAGAAGTTCATGACTTATGCACGGATAAAAAAAAAATGCTTTAGCCTATTATTATAGTAAAATGTTCATTTTTTTTATATAATTGAATCAGCATTAACCCGATTCACGTTGGAACAGATTATTTAAGAGGAGAAATGTTCAATGAAAAATTACAAGCTGTCCTCATCGTTTGTATAACCACGTGAGGTTTTTGCAGTTCTTGCAAATTGTTTTGTGGATGTCCTTCTACATAGAGCTCCTGGTATTCCATAATGGAACCCATCAAATTTGGATTATTTGAATATTTACTTCGGGCTAATAACTATATCGTTGCGTAATTTGCCTATCATCAAAAATCGCTGGGAAGCGAACGAGAGAGACGCAGTTAATAAGATGAGAATACATCTATATCTATAAAAATGGCCTTCAGCTAGTTCGTGTCAAGTTAGGAAAATATTTATTATCGGGATCTCCGACGTAGCTCGGGATTAACGGCTAAGAGAATGAAGAAGCGTTTGATTGGCATTATTTAATCGATCGTACTTTAATACTTACTGTACTTAATTTTCTTCTTACTTAATAAGTAAAGGAATATTTCTGTTGCATAACGAAAATAATGCATGCAATACTAATTTATCCTGTATAATTGCAGAAATATTTAAACATTGTATGAATTGCGGAGATCTTTAAACTTTGTTAAAATTTTTATGCGCCATAATTACGGTGAAACATCGGTTCTCGTCAGATCACCGAAGTTAAGCAACGCTGAGCCTGGCCAGTACCAGATGGGTGACCATATGGGAAGGTGATGCGCTGTATGCACCGCAAGATAAAAATACCAGGTTGGGAAACTGGTACGGTCTATTCTTCTCTCTAGGGTAGATGGGTCTCTCTTAAGCCCTGGTAGGCAACTCATCTAGTGATGGGGTCACGATAAAAGTACCCTTGTTAGCCTTGGCGAAGCATCAATTATTTCCAGCCATTAGAAAAAAACGTGAAAGATTCGACGGAATTCGTTCACGTTTCACCTGCGTACACTGGCAATGGAAGAAACAACTTAAACTTTGTATAAAATGTGGGTGCTAATTCTCTTATTGATCCACTGTTTCTTTTTAAATAGTATTTTCAAGTTTAATTTAAGTTTTATGATATCTGTTAGATTGTAAGGTTAAATTACAGAATGGGTACAAAACAGCCTCCCCTCTCCATGTTAAGAATACCTTTCTAAAACATGAAATTATTATTTCAGCACGGATCAATAAGTGCACTAGTACAACAATGTGTTCATTAAATTGAACATGTGGTTTTCACCAAGGAAAACGTTTGTCGTTATATTTCCGCTGTTTACATCTCTTTCATGGTTTATTTGATCAGAATTGCATCCAATATTTGTTTCTGCTTCGATTTGTTATAATGATATTTTCATATTTCATATTCCTTTCATCCCTCTGGACAATTCCATGTATACAATTTCTACCTCCTTCTGATTTTTCACGACGATGAAATCTGCTAAGTGACAGGTGTTGGATAGGCGTGTCTTCATTGTACAGGTTAATGTGTAAATATTATTAATGTTTATTATTTATAAAAAAGGATTTTGCACCCTAGTCATCCCCCGCTGGAAATTAGATGGTTTTCCTCCAGTCTGCCTGACAATAAGAAGAAGCAGATTTTTACTACTCTTGAGTTATCTAGATCACCACTGCAAATTACTTTGCCTTATAGTTACTATATTATACATTAAAATAGCGTTGATAACATCCATTGTTTTTTTTTACTGCAATTTGAGAGAAAACATACATATCAGTAATTTATGAAGATTATAATTCAGGTGCTCAGTCCCAACACTTCAAACCAAACAATTTAAAAGAAGTTCATGTGTTTACTTAAGACAGACAGACAACAAACGCGTCAGTGCGATAAGTACGAACATAAAAACGCGCATTAAAATAAATGGAAAATCAGAGACACAGGCATGATCACATATCTAATCGCATACAGACATCAATACTAGAAAAAACATATGACCCATAAGATCACAGATTGAGCTAGTATTTTAATCACGAAAAGCGAGTTTGTAAAGTCAATTAAATACCACAAATTAACAAAATTCTCACATTCTGCTTACTATATCCACTTTCTTTAATTTATCGTCAAACTATGGACTGAACAGTATAGAGATATTATATATATATATATATATATATATATATATATATATATATAAGCCACTCAGGGATAAGGGTTATTGCATGTACAGTACGCTGTACGTTAGTATTGAGATTTCATAAAACGTCTACTTAAGAGGGCGGCCCATCAGGAACTTGTTCACGTTGGACTTGAAGACATCCAAGTTGTAATCAGGTGGGAATAAGGCAGACGGAACAGGAGTCCACTGGCGTGCTGTTCTAAGAAAGAAGCTGTGTTCATGGAATCTATGTTTTGATTTAGGCACAGATAGAGAGTGAAGGAAACTTTTGACAGTGGATTCAGCTAGCCGGGTGTTTTTCGTAAAAGATTGGTGAGGGGGGACCAGAGATCGGAGCTCAGACGATCACTTGCCATGGAAATAACGGTAAAAGAAAGACAGGCTCGCAACGTCTCTTCTGTAGGAGAGAGGTTGCATGAAAGAGAAAAGGGCATCCCCCACTAAGCCACGAAGTCTATTTTGTACTCTGTCAAGGCAGGATAGGCTATTTTTAGCAGCTCTTCCCAGATATGGCAGCAGTATTCCATCTTTGGACGTACTTGGCTTTTATATAGATAGAGAATTGCATCTGTAGTGAGATATCTTCTGGAGCGGTAGAAGGAACCCACCATCTTTTCAGGGACCCTGGCAACAGATTTGATGTACGTGTTCCATTTCATATCAGGAGAAAAGGTCAACACCAGAAGCTTGTAAAAACATTGAGCTTCACCTAAGCGAGAGCCATTCATTACAACTGATGCCAGATGGGGATCAGAGCGTTGATGGTGTAAAGATAGGAGCTTGGTTTTAGATGCATTAAAGGTAACCAGCCACGTCTTCCCAAACTTTGTCATTTACAGCCTTTGATGTGTTGCCGTAGATGGGCATGTCATCAGCATAGATGTCAACGAAAGATTTAAGTATGTGTTTAGGGAGATCATTGATGTAGATCAGGAAGAAAGTGGGACCCAGGATGGACCTCTGATGGACTCCAGCATTAATACTGCAGGTCTCTGATTTTTGTCCATCGACCACTACTCTTATGAGCCTATTAGACAGAAATGATTTAATGATTGAGAAAACATTTCCAGTTATACCGTAGCTGGAAATCTTGTGAAGTAGGCCTTTATGCCATACCTTGTCGAAGGCCTTTGATATGTCAAAGCAATTGCCCTAGAAAGGAAGCCTTTGTCAAGAGATTCGCTAATCATATGAGATATAACCGTTAGCATATCTACGGTAGATCTTGCAGAACGGAAACCATATTGCATGTCACTAAGGAGGTTATTTCTGCTGAGGTGGTTGACTATATCTCTATTTAGTATGGATTCCTGCAACTTACTCATGACACACAGGAGACTTATAGGTCTGTACTGAGAGGGAGAGGATTATCACCTGAATTCTTAAATAGAGGGCATACTGATGAGGTTTTCCAGGGTGTTGGAAAGCACTTCTCCTTAAGGCAACGCTTAAACAGTTTTGTGAGTACGGGAGCAAGTTCAGGTTGAAGCTTTTTTAACACTATAATTGGGATGCTGTCAGGGCCAGTTGCTTTACTGGAATCAAGGTTCTTGATTAGCTTGGCGACCTCACGCACAGATATTTGTATATTACCTAGCGAGTTTTGTGTTATAGGAGGAAATATGGGGAGTTGATGGCCTTCGTCGCATAGGGTAGAATTAGCTGCAAAGTTCTTTGCAAATAGTTTGGCCTTGTCTGATGCTGACGAGATGACCTCTGGTCTATTGATAATGGTTGGGATAGAACGCACACTTCTGTTCAGGATTGTATGTGTTATTTGCTAAAACTGGTGTGAACCAAGCCGCTGATCAGCTATTTGGATTTAACAGACTAGGCATATAGCTCTCTCGCATTTTTTATTACTCTTTTACAGTGGTTGCTGGCGTTCCTGAAAGCAGCTTTAGTCTCAGTGTAGTACTTTCCAACACAACAAACGCCTACGTGTATGTGCCTTGTATAGGCATGCGCGAGAACAAAACTTGGGTTTTTATAAGCGGAAGTCTCGAGGTTGTCAGGAATCTACAGGCGCATGCGCAAGAGAAGGGATTGAGATAGTGGTATAAAAGGCAGGTCGAGTGAGAAAGTTGTTGTTGTTGTTGTTGTTGTTGTTGTCATTGGACGTTACAGTGACGCGTGCGTTAGCAGGTGATTAAGAGGCGGCTTTTTTGTGTGTCAATTCGCGCACCTCGGTGAAGATCATATAAATCGTGCACCTCGGTGAAGGTGAAGGTCATACTCAGTGCATCTATTACGTTGGTAGTTATGGAAAAAGTGATTTCTGAGCACAATGGCAGCAGCACATTCTGAGGAGAACCATGGCTGGCTGTTAGGTTTTTGTTGGAATTTTTTAGATGGTATGAATCGGTCTATGCCTACAATTAACCATTCGGTAAGGTCTGATACTATAGAGGACACATCCTTTTTAAACATATATATATATATATATATATATATATATATATATATAGTGGAAATTTCTATCATCTTGACACATGCCTATGACCGAGTATTTCACGCTTAATCGGATATTTAAAACCTCTACCTTCATCAATATATTTCGTTGTGCCACGTCTCTTAAATGGGGCTATACAAGCAACTACTTCTTTCTGAGGACGTGCGAAAAAGTCCCATCAGCATAGCATGTAAAAAAAAAAATAGTAACTAAAACATTTATCTCGATTTTCCGTATGAAGGCTATTTGAATTTTATTTTTATAAATGAATACATTTATAAAATCATAAAATAATATATTTCACGACTAAAGCATTGTTTATAATCATGAAAATATTTGCAAAACATTTTAACTGGCTGCTTCGATAAAATCATATCTGTTCCGGCTCTCGTTTACATATGTTTCTGTCGACATTTTATGTTGCAATGGGCAAGTGACCCAGTCTATAGAGGATAGCAGCTTTTGCACGGAGATTTTTTTACATAGGCATCACCACTTATCAAGGGCCAGACGCCACTCAAGGATAAGGGTTAAAGAGTGTACAGTAGAAATTGGGCAATTTAGTAACCGTTAGTAATGAAGATTCGGTAAATTTGTTAACTTATATGGAACGGCTCATCAAAAACTTGTTTAGACTTGAAGACAACCATAGTGTAGTCAGCTGGAAAGCAGAAAAACGGAAGACAATTCCATTGGCGTGCAGTTCTAAGAAAGAAGGTTTGCTCATGGAATCTACGTTTAGTTTTGGGCACAGATAAAGAGTAGGGGAAATTCATGATAGTGTTTTCTGCTAGACGGGTGTTCCTTGTGAAAGTTTGGCGAGGGGGGACCATAGAATGGAGCTCAGCCGAGCACTTGCCAGGAAAATAACGGTAAAGCAGAGACAAACTCGCAGCAACATCTCTTCTGTGAGAGTGTTTTCTGCTAGACGGGTGTTCCCTGTGAAAGTTTGGCGAGGGGGGACCATAGAACGGAGCTCAGCCGAGAACTTGCCAGGAAAATAACAGTAAAGCAGAGACAAACTCGCAGCAACATCTCTTCTGTGAGAAAGAGGTTGCAGGGAAGAGAAAAGGACATCACCCACAACGCTACAAAGTCTATTTTGAACTCTATCAAGGCGTTGTTCTATGATATAAAATTTTTCGATTGGCTATCTCATTAAATTTTTCTATTTTATGACTTTCTTAAATCAACGTATACTATTACTTAAGACGAAATAAAACCAATCTTATTGCATCTGCTATTCCTATCGTTATATATCTACAGGATGACATTGATGGGGAAAGTTACGCTTATCGTTTTATTCTGGACTGATCGAACACCTGTTTAAACAGTGATTTTCTTCTTTAAAATGGTAGTATATTTTCGGTCGGCCATTTTAATTAAAAATACTATGATAATTAAAAATGAATAAAAGTACTGTTTTTGTCATTAAACGTTCTTCTGGTGTACTGATATTCCGGTGTTTCGTTATTGTATGACATAATCGCGTTGAGACACCGATTCTCGTTAAATCACTGAAGTTAAGCAACGTCGGATCTGACGAGTATCATATGGATGACAATTTGTGAATCATTGTCATCGTTCCCTTCCTTCAGTCGCGAAAGATAAATAATACTTCCTGTAAAGGTAGCTGCACGTGTAATTTTGAAGCAAGTGTTGCGCAACATACAACGACACCTATCCTTAATCGGCACTGTTTGTGTCTAGTGACAAGAAAAAAAGCCAAGACGACTGGAAACAATGCCGAATTAACGGAGAGAACATACATCATCTCTGAATTTCTTAATTTGTACTGACCAGGGTGAACATTGCTTAACTTCGGTGATCTAACGGGAACTAGTGTGCCAACGTGATTAAGCCTTATACTTGGGAATACCAGGCGCTAAATATAGGACGATGTAGATGCATTCGGAAGTTTCTGCATCTCACCTGGCCTTCAGTTGTCTCGCCTTATTCCTGCCGCTGGATCATACTTCTTAGGACGAGAGAGTGTGGCTTACTCCGCTCAAACCAACTTCACTTAAAGCACGTGTCATACATCATTCCTACGATGATATGATTTTCTTCGTTGTTCTTCGTCATTGCGTTTATACCCTTTTCCATTATTCCATTATTTGGTTTCATTTTCCATTAATTGGTAAATTCATTTTACTATTGTTTCATTATTTCCTTGTAACGTTATTCCATTACTTTTCTGATTTCTTCAACATTCATTTATTATTTTTGTTGAAAATTGTGATTTGTGTCTCACGTTAATGGAATGTCGACAAATGCCACCAAAATTGTAATCTTTGTCAAATATGTAACATTATACACATTTTTATATTGTAATTTGTTGTTCTCAAAGAGACGATATTCAAAAGACATGATTAATATTACCGAAATATAGTAAGCGCAATTTGGCCTAAAAATGATAATAAACGACATTGTATACACCGACAGTAAAACTAAGCACATGAACGAGTTCAAATAAATAAAATGTTATGTCAATGCAGTTTTATGTTTGAATGTTATGCCAATGTATTTTTATGTTTGAATGTTATGCCAATGCAGTTTTATGTTTGAATGTTATATCAATGCAGGTTTATGTTTGAATGTTATGCAAATGCAGTTTTATGTTTGAATGATATGTCAATGCAGTTTTATGTTTGAATGTTATGTCAATGCAGTTTTATGTTTGAATGTTATGTCAATGCAGATTTATGTTTGAATGTTATGCCAATGCAGTTTATGTTTGAATGTTATCCCAATGCAGTTTTATGTTTGAATGTTATGTCAATGCAGTTTTATGTTTGAATGGTATGCCAATGCAATTTTATGGTTGAATGTTACGTCAATGCAGTTTTATTTTTTAATGTTATGTCAATGCAGTTTTATTTTTTAATGTTATGTCAATGCAGTTTTATGTTTGAATGTTATGCAAATGCAGTTTTATGTTTGAATGTTATGTCAATGCAGTTGTTGTTTGAATGTTATGTCAATGCAGTTTTATGTTTGAATGTTATGTCAATGCAGTTTTATGATTGAATATTATGTCAATGCAGTTTTATCTTAGAATGTTATGACAATGCAGTTTTATGTTTGAATGTTATGTCAATGCAGTTTTATGTTTGAATGTTATGCCAATGTATTTTTATGTTTGAATGTTATGTCAATGCAGTTTTATGTTTGAATGTTATGTCAATGCAGTTTAATTTTTGAATGTTATGCTAATGCAGTTTTATGTTTGAATGCTATGACAATGCAGTTTTATGTTATAATGTTATGCCAATGAAGTTTTATGTTTGAATGTTATGTCAATGCAGTTTTATGTTTGAATGTTATGCCAATGCAGTTTTATGTTTGAATGTTATGCCAATGCAGTTTTATGTTTGAATGTTATGTCAATGCAGTTTTATGTTTGAATGTTATGCCAATGCAGTTTTATGGTTGAATGTTATGCCAATGCAGTTTTATGTTTGAATGTTATGTCAATGCAGTTTTATGTTTGAATGTTATGTCAATGCAGTTTTATGTTTGAATATTATGCCAATGCAGTTTTATGTTTGAATATTATGCCAATGCAGTTTTATGTTTGAACGTTATGCCAATGCAGTTTTATGTTTGAATGTTATGCCAATGCAGTTTTATGGTTGAATGTTATGTCAATGCAGTTTTTGCAAAAATTCCATCAGATACGAGACAACGTGAAGAGAATAATGACAATATTAAAAGATTTCAATAATTTACAATTATAAAATATACATATTATTTGTTTTGATCGGACTATTGTTCTCCTCTTGAGTGTTATTTGTGCAACGTTTCGGTCGGTGTAGCCTTCGATCGTTGTCAGGTATGTTGGTTGTATTCTTTAGAAAAGAAAAAAGCACAATTACTGATCCTGTAGGTATTTTCGTATTCTTGGAGTTTGTCTATTAGGGGGGAGGGGAGGTTTCGTATGTGTGAAAAAATTGGGGATGTTTTCCCTTCCATCGCCTAAATTTTAAGGGTGTACAATTTTTAGTTCCCACAATTAGATGTTCCCAAATGCTATTAATTTCTAAGCTTGGTTTGTTTAGTCATTTTCAACCAAGTAATATAAGCAATCATCTAAAACACCCAGACTTGTAACATAAAATATTTATTCGCCAACATAAATTTGCTGAAATTGCGATGCTTTTGTTTCCGGCTTCCAGCATAGATACACCTCCACTAGCTGATTGAGTTTGGTTATACTTTCTGAAGATTAGGTATACGCCGGAAAATTATAATATCCACACGTCCAACACATTATATTAATAAATAAATCATGGATAATTGAAAATTAATATCATCAGTTTCAATGGTGTCATTATTATGTTTACTTTACCTCTCACCCAACAGTTTTTTTCCTAGAAGTCTGCATTATCGTTAGGGATATGATAACAGCATATTCTTTTCCTTGTTTTGACTCTCAGCTGTATATCCATTGATATTTTATATGTTTTTTTTCTGTAGAGTTGTGTGGTTCTCGGTTGAGTAACAATGTCTAACTGTGTCAGATTTATAGTCGAGTATAAAAACAATGACAAAAATATGCTGTTGTCCTAGTCCGAATTATCATAGCCTTCGAACATAACTTATCTGTGCATCACGCACAATGCTTAAAGCAAACAACAAAATCATCCTCTAATGGATTATATCAAAGATTTGTTTTGCAATTCATGTAAACGTAATATTCTGAAATTGTCACTCAAGGCAATTCACCTATCATTCGAGATAGAACCTGACATCGCAGAAGGATTTAAAACAGTATTTAAGGTTCCGGTATCTGTTAAGTGTTTTGCAAATGACCATTATTATTCGTGGCGTAATCCTGACCGTTGTCTAATTCACCCGTTATATTTTACATTCGCATTTCCACCCGCATTCCATCATCAATCGTAAATAACATAAAGCATGGTAGAAAATCCTTTTTTTCCACCAAAATTCATAATGGAAAATAATACGGATGTATATGGGGATTAAAACAATCCCTTTTGTTAGGCTGATGACAACCCATTTGTACATTGAAGAGATTAACAGATTCTATAAAAAGAAAACGTGCTCGTCAAACCTTTGTAAATATATTTAGACTAACATAGGTGGTCGTGCTGCTTTGCATTTCCTATTCTCCTGATCGGAAAGTGTTAATATAAATATCATACATACATATATATATATATATATATATATATATATATATATATATATATATCATAATGTTTTTAGGGACACAAAATTTGAATATAGCAATTAGGAAGGACTTTTATGATTCATGATTAAAAGTAAATTTGTGTGTGTATATATATATATATATATATATATATATATATATATATATATATATATATATATATATATATATATATTCCTTTAATCTTCTTTCGAAAAAGGGGGAAAAGGGGGAACAGGCGAGGAAAGAAAGAGAAATGGGGAGCCAGCTGACCGGTTTCGATCCTCGCTTCTCAAAGCTGCATCAAGGGAATTTTTAAAACAAAGAATAAAAAAAGCGATTAAAATTGCGTTTTATTCGATTTACGGGGGGAAAAGTGGGGAAACGATTAAAATACAACAGCGTTTCCATTTTGACGGGATAAAATGTAGTTAAAGTTATTTTTCAAAAATCAATTGTTTTCTATTTTGTGAAATGTTAACAGCTAGAATTATAGGTACTACGCCTCCGATTTTAATGTGTAATGAGTAATTAGTTATTTAGTATTGTATTCTTTTTCGTCATTCTAATTTCATATCTGACTGTCGTTAAGCCAGTGTTTTTTTTTTTCTATATTTATATTTTGTATACTTCTGACCCTGCTCTTCTGATGAGAAACATTTGCTTCGAAATGGCGTGCCCTAAATAGTTTTTTCTTAACTTTCCCCTAAACTTTTTCGTATTGTTCTGATGATATAGTATCTCATATACAAATTTTACTACTCATCTGTCTATTTTAATTTTATTGTTTGCTCCTTTTAATAGTGTTGAGCTTTTCTTATATTGATAAGTTTTGCTTTGTTAAAGAATTACTCTTTGATAACATAATTATATATATGTGTGTGTGTGTCTGTGTTTGTGTGTGTGTGTGTGTGTGTGCGTGTATGTGTGTGTGCGTGTCATTCAGGAGGCATACGGTTTCGCTGTATCCCAGCCTTTCTGTGCGGCTAGACTAACTCCTAACCCGCATCAGATTTCGATAATCAGCGATTCTACCTCCTAGCACATGAGATCGGTGTCCGCAAACGATCTCCCTAAATCTCCATTTATATAACCATTTGATCGCCCGTTTTAAAGTTCCCAAGTTATTTGTTTATTTACACACAAAGAGCTTTATTACTTTGAATGGATGAAAACGTAACAATAAAAATGCACGCAGACAGACATGAACTAACAACTGCCGAAACTTGGCACGCAGCTTCACCATTATGTAACCGAATCTATCGAACACAACTTATCACAGCTAACACATCACCGGTTATACGGAATCCATCTGATATTATATAACTCAATTCTATTAGATATCTATACACTAAAGTTTCTTGTTTCGGGTAATACATAAGCAAGGTTCATATTACTTGGAAATGTACGGACACTGATAAGGTTTTTATGCATCTCCCACTGCAAGGATTTAGACAGTAGGGTCAGAAAGTGGGGTTGAGAAGTCAGCGCCCTCAAAAAGGGCCACTCTGACATGCATAAAGTGCCTGTGGAACCTCGTCAGCATTGTTCAGTTAAAAGCACCTCAGGTCATCATCAATTAACTAACCATCCAAAGAAAGAAGGAAAAGCCTGGGAGGGTAGATCTACTAGAACAGCACAGAACTTAGATTCCACCACAATCAACAGAGCCCAGATCATTACTGTTACTTTTAGGATCGAGGATAAAAATCCTTACGGGCTTGAACTCTCTTGAGCACTTCAGATGACTGACTAAATAAACAACGCTTATTTGTTCTGAATGGGTCAGCTCAGACAAGGCCAAAGCACTGTCCAATTTTGACCGTTCCTTTTATTGCTTTTTCTGCTAATGCGCTTTCTCAAGATTTCATTATTAGTTGTAAATCGTTTTTCTGTATTATATATGTTTCGGTCGTTATTTCTGTTTTCAAAAGGAGATTATTGCGTTACTCTTTTTTGTAGATAATATCTGGGTGTATCGATCTGATTCAAATTCGAGCTGTTAAAACGCCATCATTGAAAAATGATAGCTTAATACATTTGATGATTTGATTTCAAAGGTGAGAGTAATAATCGATCCAAAGAATGTGCGTTGTAAAATAGCGATTATATCTCACAAAATTACAATGAGAGCTGATTCACACCGGAAAAATGAACAAATTAATAGATCGAGAGCAAACTTTAATTTCCCTAGGATTGTAGACACTGATATTATTTCTTATTTAGGCGTGTCATGCAGTCAAAATTAAATGGTTCTAAATGATTATTTGCTGATAAAAGGTGTTTTCATGTATGGAAACTAAGAAAAAGCAAATGTACACAGTTTTTCTACTCTTCTTAAAGTTAAGGTGAATATTTCAAGTTTAGATCTGTTCCAAGTAAAGAGAAAATTGAATACTCTGTTTAGGATATATAAACAAGTAACAGTTTATTATGAAAAACTTTATATCAATCTATCTCTCCTTTCTCCCACTCTCTCTCTTTGTGCACACACGCACACACTCACACACACGCATATATATTATATATATGTATACATACATATATATATATATATATATATATATATATATATATATAAGAACAAGTAGTTAATAAAACATGATAAAAAACACTTTGAAAAAGAGTTGAAAACATATTTAATTTTTAAAAAGGAAACACTAAATAAGTGGATAGTCCTTAATCCGCGGAGTGTCTAAGAAATACTTGCTTTCTCATCAGAGGCGGGATCGGATTTTACTTGCAAAAGTATTAAATGAAACTACAAATAAGTTATAGATCTTACTTGATAACAAATATATATATACATATATATATATATATATATATATATATATATATATATATATAAAGATGCGTGTGTGGGAGACAGTGTGTGGGTTATTGTTATTATTATTCCATGTATTCACTAAAAATTTCAAAAGAAGGTATAATATTCTATGTATCGTTTTAGAGGATTTTCTCTACAGGCCTCAGTACGTGAGTAGAGACAGTTATAATGACATATATGGGCCACAAAATGATTCGCGTTTCATCCACGTAAGGACTTGGCCGGCTAATGCATGGAATGTATGCTAGTGAGTGTTTGATCGGGATATTATTTTGCTAGAATCCAATATCCAATCAGAATCTGACCAGTTAGTTAGCAGACCTTATATATATATATATATATATATATATATATATATACATATATACATATATATATGTATATATATACATATATATACATACATATATATAATATATAATATATATATATATAATATACATATATATAAAATGTATATATATAATATATATATGTATATATATTATATATATGTATATTATATATATATACATTATAATATATGTATTATAATATATATATATTATAATTATAATTATATTATAATATATATATATATATATATATATATATATATATATATATATATATATAAACACGCGGTGAGTTCAATTTCATGCTTTAGTCCAATAAGACATAAGCAGGGAAATCGAGGAAAAATTGGAATCAAAAAGCTTTCATAAATTACTATATACATGAGTATAAACGCATTCACAAACACATGCACACACCCCCACACACATTTATATTTATATGTGTGTGTGCGTCCGTGTGTCTATATAGAGAGACAGACTATCTAGTTTTTTAAAGATGCTATCCTGTACTTTAAGGAATCCCAATATCTATTAAACTGTAGAAGAGAAATAGCAAACAACTGTGTTCACAAGATAAAATTTACTCTAAGATAGCGATACAAAATAGTTTTAAAACTAACAAAAACGATAGAAAATAAACAAATAAATAAATTAAATAAACATGAATATGCATAAATGATCATACATATATGCATGTATATATATATGTATATAATATATATCTCAATAGAAGATGCGTATATAAAAACGACAAAAAAACCCACAAAATTCGCGCATAAGACTGAAGAGCCCTAGAGTGGATTTTAAATTTATACTTTCGTATATTAATTTTATGTGAGTAATGAAGTATTTATATATATATATATATATATATATATATATATATATATATATATATATATATATATATATACGTGTTATTATGTGTATATTTCTTAAAAGTTATGGTACTGTTTGCAGAATTTTAAAAATTCAATTTATTACATTATATAATCAATTATTAATGCTGCAATATTTTAAGTTATAAATGCATTATATCTTTCACTAGAATATCTTGTCTTTTTCTTTTCCAATTTTAACAACTAGTCCTTTACTTTTCCATGTTTCAAGCTTAACCATATTACTTTTCATGCTCGCATTTTTGTATTGTAATATATATATATATATATATATATATATATAATCCGTTTTTTATAGTCATGCGTCTATTAAATTTCACATTACATCTCTTTTATTCTTTATTTGTATTGAATATAATGGTGATAGTCAAGAACTACGTAAAGGTCTGACATCAAAAGAAAGCCATGATCAGTTTATTTGCTCTTCGAATCACTATGTTAAAAGATATTGATCATTTCTTTATGATGAAATGAAATGTAGTTTTATGTTGAGAAACTGTGAGACGCGGGTTGAAACGATTTCAACATTTTCACAGACTGTTAATTGCGCAGCTAATGGCTATCAAGAGAAAAAAAAAGCTTCGCCTTATTTAATTCCGCTTAAGTTTGTATCATTTGATATTTGCGATTTCCTTTTTATTCTCATAACGGATCTATAAATCGCCCAATACAGAGAAAAAATCGCAAATCACTTTTTGTAAAGCGATTTAAATCTCAAAATAAAATAAAAACCTTATTTTATTATAGGTTATGCATAAAAACGCGATTAGCAAAAAACAAAAACAAAAAAACATTCACTCATTTTAGTATAATGTCGCAAATATCAGGTTGGTCTCTATAAACTAAACGTAGAGTGTACGGTAATTTTCTACCTAAGTTTAAAAGTTAAAGTGAAATATACCAATTGAATACGTGGAATGTTACGTAACAAAGTAGTAATGTCACAAAGAAAGAAAACTATAAATTATTAACTAATTAGTTAAACGGGAAGATCTCTCATTTGCGTCTGAAGCAAGAGAAAGACTGAGGGAGAGGCCAAGTGAGGCGGACAGGGCGTTTGGATAACATCGTACTTATCCCATGTAGAAGGTGAAGGTGGCCATTTTAAAGACACATCTTATAAACTTTGACAAAGTAAAGTATCTGTTAGCCTTGAGTCATTCTTTTTCTTTTTTTCTTCTTTTAAGATTGTAATGCTGAGTATGAGGCAGCTAAACCTCTGGTTTCATTGAAACCAACCGAGAGGTCTTTTTAGTATCCTCGCTGTTCCCTTAAGTGCAATTGTCTGGATCTCTTTTGCACTTGGTTCACTCGTAATATTAATTAGGTAGGATTTCAGGTTCTTCTTCATAAGCCCTGTAGCATCTATAATAACTGGTATGATTGATATCTCCCTAAGATTCCAGTTTCTTTTAATATCATACATGAGACCTTGATATTTAGTCTGTTTCTCCCTCTCAACTCTGTTAACCCCTCCATCATTAGGGGCATTCACTTCAAATAAGGTTGCTACTTTCTCTGACTTATTCCATACAACAGCATTTCAAGTTAAGTGGCTGTAAGGGTTACAAGATCTTAATATATGTTATATAAGTCACTTCCAACTGTTTTTTAACGTTGATGTTCCCAGAACTTGCTGCTACACTTGCTGATTTAATTTTATAGATGGTCCAGTGGAGTTACTTAGATACTATATCATATATCACCGTGTAGTAGCTGTTCTTCAAAAGAACTTTACAACTTTATACCAGATGACTCACAGGACTGTGCTTATAAAATGGAAAAAGACGATTTATAACATAGTGTATGGGTTATTCTATTAACGCATATCTCCAGCAGAAAATGAAATAAAAGACACCAATCGCTGTTTACGACGATTTTCCCGGAAAACCGACGTTTTATATTAAATTTTGAAACAAACTAATTTGAAAGGAAAAAAAATAGGAAAGTAAACACCGTCTGAATCTGACAAATTTAAACTTACAGATAAAATAGAGCGGAAAAAAGGAATACGTATCATTATGGATATAGAGTGAAAGCGGACATTTTCTAGGATTATTTTACGATCAGACGATCAGACGGATATATATTAAGATGCAGATAAGAATTAGATATTGCTCGTGATTACAAAGTGAGATATATATATATATATATATATCACTATATCACTATATAAGGACTATGCTTATCCATACTCCCCACACACTCATAGACTACCCCCCCATATATATATATATATATATATATATTTGCAAAAACCAAGACTTCAAAGAGTGGGTTGATAGCAACAAATAGTATATTTCATTTATTACTGAATTATATAAACCTAGCAAAATTCGGAATACTACAAACAAGACTATATATATATATATATATATATATATATATATATATATATATATATATATATGTTAATGATGGGATGATTCAATATTTTTCCCGATTCCGATACATTTATCGATTCCGTTCTAAATTGCCGATTCCTATTCTTTAAAAACCTCAAAATATTATACTATAATGGGCTTCTTTTTCATATGTATCTTAAAAATATACGTTAATTGTGCAGATGATTTCGCAAACGTGAAAATACACGTGTTAGGGAATAATCGATCGATTTTAGTTTTACTGATAGTTTAAAATCAATAAATATTTATATTTCAAGAAATATTCACAATTATATAATTACTATCAACTGTCAAAGGTTTTGTTCTAAACATAAGTAAACCAAATAACAATTTAAAAAAACATCGTTTTTAGCATTGGAAAATGAGCACAAATGCCAGAATACGATACTCCAAAGTATCGATTTTTAACAATCCCTATTCCGATTTATCACCACAATACTAGTGTATATATATATATATATATATATATATATATATATATGTGTGTGTGTGTGTGTGCGTGTGTGTGTGTGTGAGAGAGAGAGAAAGAGGGGGAAATTAATGCAAATACTATTCTGACGAGATAGAGAGATAAAAAAGAACAAACAATGTGTTTACCAACGTTTCGTCTTAATTGCAAGACTTCTTCTGAAAACAAGACATCAGTACAAATATTTGAAATATATTTTCCATTTCAAAAATAAAAAAAAGGTCGCTCGGATTTCCAAAGTGGAGGTATAGCGTTGTGAAGCAGAATATTTTTTTATAGCGTCAGAGAGCCGTTAATATATTTAGAAGGATCTGATGTAATTTATATCATTTTTGAAACAAATATGTCTTTTACAATTCAAATATTGGTGTGTAATTGAAATGAAATGAGTGTATTTTTTTATGTAATTTATTGGTTGATTATATTATTAATTAATATAGGTGGTGTTTTTTTTTTATAGTGTGAGAGAGTTAATCTGTGCCTCAGATTAAATGATTTGCTTTTAATAAAAGTTTTATTGTGATTGAATCGCGATAATCACTGATTCAAGAAGACTTCCTCGTGGTTTATTTTAAATAAATTTAACTATTTTTGCTTGTTTGAAATCAAAAGTATGAGTATGGTGCAATGGATGAGAGAATAACGCATTCAGAGAATTGCTACTTCTATATCATGTTCATAGAGCCTTTTTCTGTAATCTACATTGGGTTTACCAAGGTATACATGATTGCAATTTTGGCAACGAACAGTGTATATAATATGACTTCTTTTTGAATGGGACTCTCGTAGTAATTATTAGAAGAATTTATAACGCATTGAAAGCGACTGGTAATATGTGCAAAACAAACATCAGCTATGGATTTGTAGTCCGACCATATTTGATTTATATGTGTGGCGTCTGCGATTGCAACATTATATACATTATATACATCCACTCTAGGACTCTTCTGAAGAGTCCTAGGGTGGATGAAACGCGGAATATTCGGTGTAGCTTTATCGCCATATATATTTTATAACTTACTAACTAGCTCTACCTACGTATTGAGCACTTTGAAGTAAATACTTAAAGTTTACGCATAAATTTATACTTTCGTATATTAATTTTATGTGAGTAAATGAAGTAGTTATATATATATACATCCACACTGCTGATCACAAATTTAAGAATCTTTCAAAAGAACCCCCTTTTTTAAGGATAGATTTTAACTTTTCCGACTTAAGGTTAATAATACTACAATTTAAAAAGGTATAGAAACACAAAGGTGCATTCCAAAAATGTTATTTCAAAATTTGCATTTTTATTGAATTAGTCTTTTTACACATAATTAAAATTATAAGACCAAGGGTATAAATTGTTAGATTTATAGTAATTCTAATATTTTTTGTTCAGTTAGAGATTAGCAATCACTGAGTAAAGGTATTACTATGCCTAAAGCAAGAAAACTAACTGAAGTTGGGCGCTCTTGAATTCTAGGACTCCATAATCAAGGTTTGTCACAGCAAGCGATAGCAGCTAAGGTAAATCGCAGTAAAACTGATATTTGCAACTTTCTAAAGAACACTGAGAATTATGGGAAAGCATCCTTTGGTAAGCCCCCCAAAATTTCTCCTGCATTGAGTAGGAGAATCAGACGGGTTGTTATGAATGACCGAGGGTTTTCTTCTAGTCAAATTACGACAGGTACATATGCTGACTGCAGTCCAATAATCATCAGACGACACTTACAACAAAAAGGTACGGTAAATAAAAAGCGTAAACAAATTCCTCGATTGCTTCCGCGTCACAAAGTGGACCGCTTAAGATTTGGTCGGGAATACCAAACCTGGGACATTGAGAAGTGGAAGAAAGTCCTGTTTTCTGGGGAGAAAAAATTCAATTTAGATGGTCCTGATAGCTTCCAGCGATATTGGTATGACAAAAAGATGCCCCTTGAATTTTTTCTACACGTCATAGTGGTGGAGGGTCCGTATGGGGTGCCTTTTCTGACAGAGAGACGATGGAGCTCCAGGTGGTGCAGACTCGTCAGGTTATGTTAGCATGCTACAAAAAGCGTCTTTGATGATGGAGGGTCATCGTTTGTGTGTGGAGGGATGGTTATTCCAACAGGATAATGCTTCAATCCACATTTCAAGACGGACCTTTAGCTTCCTGCAAGAAAATGGAGTCCATCTCTTGGGACATCCTGCATGCTCATCAGTTGTTCGGGGATGGATGACAAGAGAGGTTTATCGAAATGGCAAACAATATTCAACAAAAAATGAACTCCTTGAAGGCATCTTCAGAAACTGGAACAGGATCCCCCGCATCTTAATGTAAATCCTTATTTCTAACATGCCCCGCAAAATTTTTGAATTCATCAAAAGCAGTGGAGGTAGAACTCATTAAGTTTGATTGTTGAATATTTTCATACACTTTTTGTACAATTTAATAGGATTTTTGTCTCTGGTCTTTTAATTTTGAGCATGTGTAAAAAACCTAATTAAATAAAAATGTCAATTTTAAAAATATATCATTGGAATGTAGCTTTTTGTTTCCATAACCTTTTAGATTGTAGTATTGGTAACCTTAAGTTAAAAGAGTTTAAAATCTAGCCTTATAAAAGGGTTTTCTTTTTAAAGATTTTTAAGTGGTCTTGAATTTTTTTATCAGCAGTTTATATTAGTGATGGAACGATTCCGCGTTAAATTCCCGATTCCAATACATTTACTGATTCTGATCCCGATATTTTATAAATCTCTGATTATTTAACTATAAGATTGTTGTTTACCCCGATTTTCGTAAAACTACGCGTTAAATATGCAGATATTTTCCTAAACGTCAAAATATACTTGTGGATGATGATTTCTCCATTTTAGCCTTACTGGTATTTTAAAATCAATAAATATTTAGTATTTTATCATTATTACCAGCAACGGAAGATTTTGGTATACACAAAATTAAATCAAAAAAGACAATTAAAAGAATCGTTTCGGCATCGGAAAATAGGCATCAATTTTTTTTCGATTACGATACCGATTCCGATACCTCAATGTCCCCCGATTTTTCCGATTCCCGATTCCGATTAATCGTCCAAACATTAATATATATATATTATATATATATATATATATATATGACTACTTCATTTAATCACATAAATTAATATACGAAAGTATAGATTTATGCGTCAACTTTAAGTATTTACTTCAACAGTGCTCAATACGTAAGTAGAGCTTGGTAGTAAGTTATAAAAGAGATTTATCGAAATGGCAAACAATATTCAACAAAAAATTAACTTCGTGAAGCCATGTTCAGGAACTGGAGCATATATATTTTATAACATACTATATATATATATATATATATATATATATATATATATATATAAATATATATATATATATATATATATATATACACACAAGCACTTTGTGTGTATGCAGGTGTGAGAGCGTTCCGTGTTAGTTCGTTCGCTATGGATTGAGGAATAGATAAATGTATAGTTTTAGAATTTCATGTAAATGTCCTTGATGTGTTTGCGATTTCTTTAGATAGGTCTTGTTTCGGAACGCCTCCGATGAGTATCGAAACCTGATAATCGAAAATATCTGATAAAAGAAGGAATAATCGAGGTTTTACCAAATTTAATACTCACATACAACCTAATATCCCATTGGCATGTAATAAGTTTTATCACTGTCGTAAAAAATCAACAGTAGGTTCTATGATAAAACAAGGGAGCGTCAAAAATGTATGTTTCTGTTTAGAACACAAGTAAACTATGACACTTTACGTTTGCGTTTTCAACTTCAATTCTAGTCATTATATATATATTTTTTTCAAATCAACAGTAGGTTCTTTAATAAAAGAACACGTTCTGTAGGTTCTTTAATAAAAGAACACGTTCAAAATGTGAGCCTATATGTTTTGGTTTAGAGTCAATGATACTCAAATACTACTTTTTGTTTACTTTTAAAATCACTATATATTAGGTACAATATTATAAACAATAGTAAATTGGCTCTATAATTATAATAAATACTAAACATGTTTACATTTAAATATATTTAAGTGTGTTTACAACGGGCAGTGCTTAGGACCTGCTAATATATATATATATATATATATATATATATATATATATATATGCAGAGACAGAGAGACAGAGAGAGAGAGAGAGAAGGAGAGATGTTATTCATAAAGGTGCAACCTCGTATCCATCCAAAATGCAGAATAGCTCCCGGCGTTGACTGGGAGCGGCGGGAGTAGATTTTATTTAGAGGGAAAAAGTAGCAACTACTTCAACTATAAATAGTTGCGACTGTAATAATATCGCTACTGGATTTAATGTAGGATTTTACTAATACGAATAAATGTAAGATGGCGTTCAAAAATAACATGATATAGTAGCAGTGAGTTAATTATATTTTAAAATCACTATATATATATATATATATATATATATATATATATATAAGCTGGAGTATGAGAAAAGTATATGCTTAAAAAAAACTGATATCGATTAATGTTTTGTAAATATTATCGGTTTTCGTAATGGTCAGCTTATCAGCTTGAACTCGACCAAATCGTGTACAAAATATTTGATAATTTTATGCAACTTTTTTTTATTATTTGAATTAGCATTATAATAGCACTATTAATACAAAAAGTAATTATCAATCCCCGTCTCAAAATTATACATTCATCATCTAAAACGTATGCTTGTCTTAACCATTTTCTTGAGAAAATACTGAAAAGATACTTGAATAAATAAACAATGAGATAAATGGTATGAATAAAATATCGTTTTCAGATAAATACTTTCGAAATGTCTGGCACAAAAAAAAGCGAAGTATACAAACAATGTTTAAAATTGAAATCTTTTAATTCAAAACAGTATCCAACGCTTAAAGACCACAATAAAAACGCAACGTCATTTTAAAGTTTTCATATCTTTCTCGCCATACACACAGACGAAATATTCTTAAATCTCCAAGACCTAGACGAGGACGAAGATCTCTTTCCGGCCCGTTTATTTTGCTATATTTTTAACTATTTTATTTTGCTTCTCTTTTACCCCTTTGCCCTAAATTCCTTGCCTGGGGATTATTTTAAAGACCAAAATGGATAAAACAAAAAGCCAAAAAGACATTTCATTTTAGTTTGTTAATTTTATTGGTTGAATTATTGATGAATCTCTCTATCTAAAAATCTCTATATGTCCTTTCTCTCTCTCTCTCTCTCTCTCTCTCTCTCTCTCTCTATATATATATATATATATATATATATATATATATATATATATATGAGAAGGACACAAAGAGACAGCGAAGCGAAGGAAATGGAAGGAGGGGGAGGAGAATAAAAGTGAAAAGAATATTTTATATGAGTAGTAGATTTATTGGGGTTATATATGACGGTGAAACATCTCAAGAGATTTCAAAAGATACTTTGAGTTTATATTACTCATTGTTTGCTCTTTGCCCTTTATAATCCTTTTTTAATCCTATGTTCCATACCTGAGTCTACATGTACACACACCGACCCATATATATATATATATATATATATATATATATATATATATATATATATATATATATATATATATATTACCTTTATATATATATATGTATATATATGTATGTATGTATGCATCTATATTTATATCTATCTACCTATCTACCTATCTATCTATCTATATATATATATATATATATATATATATATATTACCTCGACGGTAGTTAGAATCACATGTGCTTCTTATCTAAACCAGTATTCTTCGTTTCAGTATCCTAAAAATATCTAATATTAAATTTTACCAGCACTGTATTCTCTCAGAGAACAGACTCCCGAATATGTAAAAGGTTTCTTATAATATATTCCATAAAGCCCTTTGCACTATTCGAAATTAATGTAATTTGAGAATTGTAGTAATTAATCTGCCTAATTTATTTTTGTTTATAAACCCATAGACGGCATCTGAATTATTACGAAAGCCCCACACTTTCGTTTAGTTGGAGGCAAGCATTTCACTATATCCCAATTTTAACATTGGAATGTATTCATTTGTCGTCAAGTTATTCATGTCAATTAGGTCAATTCTCTCTGTATGGCCTAAAAATTCACGTGATTATGAAGTTTAAAGTTTTAAAACCTTTCGTAAGTCAACTATTAATTACCAGCTTTCGCAGATCCACTCTCAGGTGATTGTTTAGTTATCTCAGAATCCCAACGCATGGGATAAATAGTATTTGTTTGGGACATGATGCTAACCTGTCTTGGATATCCTTGCGTACCCTGTTTGCCATTACTCCACGTCAGTATGAAGAACTTATTTTCCCAAGATTTTCATACAATACTATTGTTCAACCGTATGGTAATTAATCTATTTCTTTTTCCCATTCCCTCCTTGCTCTTACACACACACATACACACACACATTATCTATTTATCTATCTATGTATTTATCTATCTATCTGTCTATCTAACTATCCATCTTAATAACATAACATGCGGCCCCAGCCGAGCTTGAACTCACTACACGAATTTGTTAGTGTAATTCAAACTTTGTCCGTTTCGCCAGGGTTATCAAGGGTATTTTTTTTTATCGTGACGCCATCACTAGGTGGGTTGCCTACCACGGCTTGCGAGAGGCCCATTTAGCCTTGAGAGAAGGATATACCGTGCCAGTTTCACAACCTGGTATTTTACCTCGCGGTACATACATGGCCTCGCCTCGCCTTCCCAAGTGGTCACCTATCTGGTACCGGCGAGGCTCGACGTCGCTTAACTTTGGTTATTCGTCGAGAACCGGTGTGTCAACGTAATTATGCCGTATCTCACCCTCAACTGCCCTAGGTATTTAATAAAACTGCATTCAGTTGTGCAGTAGTATGTTTGCATATTCGAAAAGTATAGTCTCATTTATGATCGTTACTCCCAAGCGTAATGTTACAATTCCAGGTTTTGTAGAAATAACCAATTTCAGATTACATTTTTTTTTAATTTATGCCTAGAAAATTCATTAATCTTCAAGTATGCGTATACAAGAGAGAATGCATAAATTAATCGAAAATAATAAAACAATAATTGAAACATTAAATCTTGTGCAAACATTAGCGAATTTACTTTTAAATAACACGGATAAGGTTGATATGCCGTAAAACAAAATTATCAAACTCAAACGAATAAGGTCTAATGATGTAATGAGATGTCTCAATGATTAAGAACAAAAACTATAGATTTGATCTGATCAACCGGATTTTTTTATTGTTAATCTCTACATTAATTTAATATTCGAAACGATATATTGTATACGATTAATCGAACAAAAATGAACCCTGAAGCATTAACTGAACACACTAAGAAACCGAATACACTGTGCGTTTTGTACAGCCAACGAAAGTATATAAATAATTTGAACACAAGGTAAATAAGTAAGGGAATAAATAAATAATTGTTCCCTACGAAAGGACGCGTTTTTTTCATCGATGCATCATCAGTTTTGTTCAGACATTTTGAAGAGAATCTGAGTGTACATTTTTAATAATCGCTCTTATAAAGCTTAAATAATAAAATAATAAAACTGCTATGATTTGAACTCCGCATAGTGGCTGTATTGGCATAAAGATAATAGTTATACACATCAAATATTGAAGAAAGAAACAATAGACGAAACAGGGTACATGGTGAAAAGGCTTAATAAGAAATATTATGAGGGCGTCTTTTTATGCGAGATATTTAAACATATACAAAGTTTGGAGAGGCCGAGTGGCTTTGTATCAGCTGCCAAAAATAAAACTAAAGCCCACCCAATAAGCTGTGTTTATTTTGCGACATTACGGATGTAGGGTCACCCCAATGTGACCTTATCTTTCCGGCGCGTTTGGTGTGACATTTCTATCGCACGTGTCAAACTTGATAATTTTACCTATGTTATTTGAGTTCTTATTATTTTCAAATTTCTTCCGTTTGGTCCCCCCTCCTTTATCGAACCTTCTCCTATGTTAGCGTTTATTTTTCTCTTTTACCTTTTCTTTGCACCCGACTCCTCGCAGGTGTTTCTCCCTGAATTCAACTTCATTTTATTTCAAGACCACATCCTGATAATAAATTCCGAATGGCTATAGGATATCAGATCGTCCAAAAGGCTAGTTCCGCTGCGGTAAAAGGAATTTTTGTTGTCCGTTTATTACATCGGACAGTTGAAATCCGCTCGTATATTTGTCCCATTAAAGTGTTTTTTTTTTTTTTAAAGTTTAACTTTCTTTTAGACTATTTACAACCAGAAGTAGTGTCACAAAATGACTGCTCTTACCGTAAGAATGCAGAACACCATCTTGTGTCACCGTTCCCATGCCTTGGAAATTGGTAACATTTTTCCACGTATAGATATACAACAAAAATCAACCACTAGAGATATCATAAACGTGGTTCCAGAAAGCTGAAGGCATATATATGATTTATGCTTAGTAATAATTCCATAATATTATATTTCCAAATAAATCTTACGATAGTATTGGTTAAATATATGTAGCTGTCATGGATTATATACTTATCTACGCGCTACACACACACACACACACACACACACACACACACATATATATATATATATATATATATATATATATATATATATATATATAAGTCTCTTTGTGTGCGTGAGTTTCTTTCCTCATAGGTTCCGAAACTGCTGAGCCTATCTTTTGAACTTTTTTATACGTCTGGCAGTGTTCTTAGATATGTTTTGTACGGAAATTCATCCGATAAGTACCAAAAATTAAAAATAAAATCCGATGTTAAAAATAGTTTATCTTTCTTTTAGATTAAAAAAATTACTAATTAATATTTTACCGGCCATTGTAATGTAAAATATTCCCGTGTAAAAAATCTTCTTTTTATCTACAAGAGAAAAAAGACCAAATATCAGCTGACGAGATATTGTAAACACAGACGGAATTTGATGAACGATATTATCATTTTTCTTTTTTTTTTCCGAATTAATCCACCGGAAAAAAATATTTTTTTTAATATTTAATAATCAATAGAGGGTTGATTCTCTAATAATTCATACGCAATTTGCATAAATTAGAATATCATGTTTAAGCGTATTATACGACCGGGTAACGTCGGTCAGTCAGCTAGTATATATATATATATATATATATATATATATATATATATATATATATATATATATATATATATAAAAGTTGAGGTTTTCGTGAACTTACATTGATATTAAAAGCCTACTTTTTCAATTTAAAATTATTAAAACGAACTTCTTAATTTACTCAGTCATGGATATACGAACATCTAAATAAAGCTTAACTAATTTGCATATTACTTTGATAAACAATTTTCATTGATTAATTATGAATATTTAATATCCCTTTAACGTATTATTAGATACATTTAACTGTTACGCTTACTCCTATGTACGTATTACTTAGCGTTTAGGATAAAGGTTCTAGTAATCGCACAGATATTTATATGTATATATCTATATCGATCTTTTCTACACCTTTATAGAGGAGATGTTTTCTTCTACCTCTGACATTAGTATATAAACAAAACCCCTACTTTTTCCATTAAAACAAATTATTTAAACAAGCATTTAATATACTCAAATAATGGGTATGTGTGCTACTTTATAAAAGTTAAATAATTTGCATTTTTTTTAATAAAAGAACTTAAATTTAATAATTATTCAACTTTTATTACTTGTATAATAGATAATTCGTGTAATTTTATTTTTACTCTTTTAATGCATAGTTTCGACATTGTGCATAATTGCGTATAATTTAAAATGAAAACGATGCGTTATATATATATATATATATATATATATATATATATATATATATATATGGTAAACAACTGATTATCCCCTAAAAAATAAATTATTACTGGTACTATACTGAATTTGAGAGACCAAGTTGATGCAGTGATTGTAGGTGATTGAAAGACTTACTGACTAAATAGTTTTCTAACGAATGATAAAAAATAATTGTTTTCGTAAAGTTTTAAAGGTTAAAAACTTCCAAGACTATATATATATGTGACATCTCTACAAAACTCCTATCTGAATATTACGGTCTACAATCTTGAAACGATATATGGTATATTTGGATCATCGGGTTCTCTCTTAGTTTGGATTTTTACTCTGTAAAATAGCTTCTAAGAGGTCCAACTTGAAAAAAAAACAGCAGGTAACCTTGGCAAATGTAAATCAAATATACTTTGAGCATGCGTACATATATATTTTTAGCTTGAATTCGCTTAATTTTTCGTTTTGCTTATCCATCTGGCGAACGGTCGGACGGTAAAGAGCACAGTGGAGCACTAGATATTTTGGTTTCGATTCCAGTCGATGTCACCAAAATATTTGTTTAACTTTTCAAATCATTAATATTAATCTGATGGGTACAATATAAAAAGCAATATTGAATTTGCTCTATAATAATAGATACGAAATATGTATAAAGTAAATATTGTTACATTTTTTTACCCCAAACAAAGCACAGTTCAATTAAGTCATAAAGAGGCTATTATTTAGGACCATTTGCAAGGATTATATGTAGGGAATTTGATAGCGAAGTATCTGTAAACATTATCCTTGAACTTCTCCATATCATGAGAGTCATGTAAGCAGGCGACCGGGAAGGAATTTTAAAATCTAACAATTGGGGTACAGAACGTATTTGAGTAGAAGGCCTTAAAGCATCTAGGGATCTCTGCAGTGTAGAAGTGGGGTATTGCTGCTTGCCAGGTTTTTCAGGAGCATTTACGTCGATGGGATTCTAGTGGTTTGAGTTCATCCAATCACTTACCATAACAGTACTTGTTAAACAGTCAAAAAGATGGTATCTTTCGGCGATGGAATAGAGGTTGGTGTTTGACTCATAGTGCAGGATCTATTTGGTGGTCGACTCTTTTTTTAATCCTAGCTAGGAGCAACAAACTAGTTGCTGATGCATCAACCTAGATGTGATAACAATATTCTATACATTGGCGAATAGTGACTTTGTAGAGATACTGAATACTCTCAGGTGTGAGTAACCACCTAACCTAAGCTAAACAAATAAAGGATGTAATAAAATTAGTTTCTTTTTTGCTACTTAATCGAGTTCTTGTTCTGAATGTCTTACTAAATGGTGATGCTCAGTCGAGCACTTTCCATACAAATAAAGATAGAGTAGAGAGAGAAAGGGGCAAAGTATTTTATTTGAAAATGGGACAGTAAGGAAGAAAATATATTATCACCCATCGGAACTCACATTGATGTCCTGTTTTATCAAAGTAATAAAAAGGTCTCTTGGGCGCACCAACATAAGTGTTACAGCAGTACTCTGTCTTAAGATATATCTGACTATTTAGGTATAGGATTGCATCTGTAGTTAGGTGCTTTACTAGAATGATCCAACTTTATTTCAGTCAACTTAGCTATGGACTGAATACTTTCCTTTTATATCTGGAATGAACAGCATTTCTCAGAACCTATAAAAACAAGCAGTTTCGTCAAGGGTAGAGATAATCATTTACATTGACCAAGAGGATAAGGTGAACATAGTTTTAGAGTAGCAATCACTTTTTCTCCTGTGTACACAAGTTTCCAGATTTGAAGAGATATTTTGATCACCAGTGCTCTTCAAGGACCTGCATGGACCGCCCTGTGTTCTACGTTGATCTCAACAAATGATTTCAGGATATAATGTGGCAGATTCTTAATAAATAGTGGTGACCCCGGAATTGATTCCTGAAGCACTTCAACGTTGATCCTATGTTCTTCTAAACTTTGTTCATCAATAGCTACCTTTATAGACCTATCGAAGAGAATCAATTAGATGGCTGTGAAGATGTTTAATAGTCAGCAAGTTTCGGTAATAACCCTTTGTGACAGACCTATTTAGAGGTATTTGATGTTTTAAACGTCATTACCATATAAACAAAGCTCTCAGCTAGGGATTCTGTGATGGGATATTGCAGTTGATATTACCGAATTAAAATTCATTGTATTTGCTGATGATGTGGACAATTTTATTGTTTACAATACAATCAAAGTAACTTATTTATAATTTACAGAATATGCGGAAGCTCGATCTGCAGTACTTTAAATACTGGAAAGTCCAGCGATGCGTTTATAGAAGATAAACAGAATTTCGCCTTTAAACAGCGGTTAAGTAATTATAGGACTAAATTCGCTTGAAGCACAAGTTTACAATGTTGCACATAAACGACTTAAATATCCTAACTTCACTGCTGCTTTTTTTATTTTGACAGCAAAGATTATTGGTGGAGGATCTTGCGAGTAATTAATTGCATTATCAACAGCAATCAATCAAGTGGAAGATATTCTGATGTAAAGCCCGCGGTCAAAATGAATCGCGAGCACTTTGCGTTGCGTTATAACTATGGAAACTAAGAAAGTTAACCTCAGGTTGTATATAGGAGAACTTGAATACCTACTAGACACTGTCCTCGAGTGCGTAAGGTCTCTCTGTACAGGGATTTGCCAGAACAATCTGGCATGAGGATACTTTTTCCATATAAGTAAACCCTGACCAAATATTCAAAATCACATTTTGTATTCGCAGCCCAAATAAGATCTCCTCACTATGGCTACCCCACAGCTTTTCCGAGAAATGGTGTACCTTCTCAAAGTGATATTACCTCAAGTAATAGCACAAAGCTGGATACTCCACCAGACTAGATAAATTCTTGTCCTGGAATCCAGTAAGACCATAAAGCCAACATGAAAGATATACTACAACGTATAAAAATGGTTAATTGGGGAGAGGAAAATTATGTTCTCAATTTCTTTACTAACTCAGTGCTTGAGAGATAAAGAACTTTAATGGAACATTCGAATATTTATATATCTCATATAGACTTCAAATATTAGCCCCTGGTTGTGGTCCCCTTGGTTTCTGAGAAGTTCGACTGAAGTAAAATAAAACAAAAAGCATTTGTCGCTATAATCCAACGATTTGTTGATGTCTCTCTGAGATTTAATCTGTCACGCACACATACTAAAATTCTTAACACTATTATGAAATGGCAAGGCTTGAAGATATAACCTGTTTTTTTTTATCAAACTGCTTCTTCATGAAGGCAGGCTATTGGTTTCAACTGCGGCATTATGCACCGGTAACGTATGTCATATAAAAATGAACTTGTTAATAAACGGTACATTTTGAAATGGAATTGTTTGATTAACTTATGAATAGGGCAACATAATATTCTTTTCATTGTTTTGACTCTCTAGTATATATCCGACACACTTAGACACAGCAGTTAATCAACCGACAACCACATCACTCTACATAAAAGCATATAAAATATCACTGTGACCTTCACTGGATGAAATGATGACACCGAACGAGGAACTTTGTTTTAATGTTAATTTGTTATCGCAATGCAATCAGCTACCGGGTTGTGAGTTTCGTCAGGTATGTAAACATAATTTTCTTTATCATATACTCATCCAATTCGACATTCGAACAAAAAAAAGTGATGGTTTTATTGGTGAAAAATGAACGAAAAAGACAGGGTCCAAGAGAAAACCGATAAAACTCCTACTTGCGTCTCTTAGCGAAAACTAAAGTTGAGATATAACTTTATATAGACAACCACTGCCATTTTCCAATGTTTCTTCATCCAGAACGAGGAATTTTACCTCTCACTGAAACGCTTAATCTATTCAACATGTTATTATGTATCCTTATTTCTCTAGCAAGTAATATAGCCACCGCATCATAACAAATACCTACAAGCGTCTGTTTTCATTTTGTTTGTTTGTTTGTTTTCATTATTCCACCATCGCAAGGTATATTGCTACCGATATGCAATGTGTTACTGTTATTATAGGGTAGATTTCTAATTAGCATAACAAATGGAGGAGGGGTTGCAGCGAGATGTTTGGCAACATAGATTTAAATTTCTGCAGAGAAACATAATGTATGGAAGAAATTCCAAAAGCAAGTTGTCTGAGTTGAATGGAAAGTTGTTCGGCATTTTTGAGGCTTATAAAGTGAAGGGTTTTGATTTTACTGTAATTCAAATTGTCAAGAACTATTTATGTTGGCGGAAAAGTGCATAAATTTCGTCAGTGTGCATATATAACCTTTATAAAGTGTCCACTTAACGGACTTCAAAACAAGTAATTTAAGTAAGATATGAAACTGCAATAGTGTGACGGATGCTGGCAGAGTACACACTGCCTTTTTCCCATACATATTAAATACATTTAATAAATTAAGTAAATTAAGGACTAAACTGAGTCTTTCCCAATTTCTATGACTATGTTCGTTCTTTAATATTGTCAGCAAACTAAAAGTAATCTTCTAAACAAGGATAGACTATAATCGTAGACATCAAGAAATCGCGCAAATTAATTTCTTAAAGTTTATTTCTTTTTGTTGTTAACGCATACTTGTAACGTGCGAAAACCTATTTATTTTATTTCAAAATAGTTGTCGATGTGATGGCTAAACTTCTCTTAGATTAATGCTGACAGATAGTAAAATCCATATTCAACAATAAATCCTAAGTTCAGAATGTAAACATCTCCCCTGTGTCAACATCCACTACGTTTAGCGACGCTAAGCGATAATCTCGACCGATAGATTTGTTTTTGTATGACTTATCAAGAAGCGAACATTAGTTACCACGAGTTCAATGTGTACTTGTTGATTAGAGTATTAAAGTCGAGCAGTTAAACTATAGCAAACAAATGAGTATAAAAACAAATAGAAACAAAATTATGTATTCAAAGGCAACATAAGTTACTTTTCTAATTACCTGGATAAGTATATTTGTATTTTAACTAATTTTAAAAATTGTTTAGTTATATGCAAAACTAGTGTCCACTTTGATTAGTTGGAACGAGAAAAATTGGAACGAGAAAAGATCACGCAGAGTTTCTAGTGTATTTGTTGATCTATTTATGAGCAATTATCGAAACTCTTAATATCACGCATATTTTCTCGTTATAACTTTATATACTTGACACTAGCTGTATATTTAACTAAAACACTTTAAAATAAGTTAATGCATAAAACTGATCAAAGTATAAGGAAGGGTAAGATATCTTTGGTATCATTTATTTATTGTATATTTGTTTTTTTATTTTTTTTATTCTGTTGGCTATTGTTAAAAATACCCTTTAATGCTACTGTGTTTACCATAAAATATTTCGTGTGTTTTAAAATTATTTTTAAGTGTTCAAGCCTGTTATATATTCTGTTTTGTACAGTGGAATTTTATTTAGATAGAAGTATATCTAAAATTGAACTGATCGACTGGTTTAAAACATAATCTTTATAAAGTGTCCAGTTTACTTTAAACCAACTACTTCTTTAATTTTTTTATACACATTAAGGACATTTTCTCCGTTCTCCGTTTTAATTCGGCATGCTATGGCATTGTAAGACTCCAAATAGGTTAGATGAAACGTGATACAACGTTGTCTTAGAAAGTGAAGTCTCTAGGTATTTGCTCTTTCGTATTTGCGAAGTAGTTGGTGATTACCTTAGCCATGACAATAGCATATTCGTTTCATTGTTTTGACTCTCGAGTATATATCCGACACAGACACAGTTAATCATCATCACTCTATATAAAAGCATATAAGATATCAACGGATACACACTCGAGAGTCAAAACAATAAAAGGAATCTTCTTGTTGTTCCAGCCCTAGTGATTACTTATCGCCTGAGACGTCCATACAAGTTAAGTCGCACGGATTAGTACTTGATTAATTTTGTACCCAAGCCAGAATGTCCCTCGGAAAAGCTGAGTATTTCTGCTTTTCGCTTTGTGTCAGATTTGACTTTGCCTAACTTTCCCTGTATGCCACCATACAGTATAAATTCTAAAGTCCATATTACTGTCACTTGAATTGCCTTAAGAAAAAAAAAACATATTGTAATTACAACCATTAAAATTAAATACGCTTGTTTGAGTATTTTACACATTTGAACAAAGTCAGAATATTTATTCGTTATGATTGACGGCATTTTGATCACTTGGAATTTGTCTATCTGCCAATTATGCATTAATTCCGCTTGAAATGCCAGATTTTTATCCAATGAAAGTAATGCCTTTGTATTTTGATTTGATTCCGGACCAGAGTTTCTTTTACTTAAATGATTATTTCAATTTTTGGTGTCGTTTATATATTAAAAAAAATGCATTTCATATTCTTTACGTTCTGCTTTATTTTTTACATTTCCAATCGTTGTGTTAGTTTCATTTTGTCTTCTTTTTTAATTGTGTTATCCTTTTCCTTGTTTTCTGTTTTTATTTGGCTTCTGTTTCTTTTATTCGCGATATTTATTTCTTTTTTATATCCTCGTATCATTGTATACTTCTCTTTTCTTGCTTTCACTTTGAATTCTGAATTTTATTTTTATTTATTTTTTTATTTGCAACATTTGAATCTTTTGTTTTGCTTTGCTTCTCATTCTCCTTCCTTCTTACTTTCGTAATTATTTGACTTTTTTATCATTTTCTTTATTCAATTTCGCTTGTTAATCCTTTGATATGTTTTCTTTTCTATTGTCCTGTTCAAAATTTACCTTTCGTTCTACCTTTTATATTTTGTTAATATTTTTCTATTTTAAATCTTTCATTTTGTGTTTTGAAATTTTTGAGATGACGATTGTGAATTCGTATTTGCCATACACATCAGCACACACACACACACACACACACACACACACACACACACACACACACACATATATATATATATATATATATATATATTCCAATATTTTTACTGATTCCGATACAATTACCAATTCCGATAAATATTACGGATTCCGATGCCAATGCAATTTCCGATTCCGATTCTTTATAAATCTCTAATTATTCAACCATAAGATTGTTATTTTCCCTGATCTTCGTAAACAAAACACTCTTGTTAAATATGCAGAAATTTCCCTAAACGTCAAAATACATTTGTGGAGAGTGATCTATCATTTTTAGCTTTAATGATATTACAAAATCAATAAATATTTATTATTTTATCATTATCACAAGCAATAGAAGATTTTACTTTAAACGAAATCAAATTTTAAAAAAGCAACAATTAAAAGAATAGTTTGGGCATTGGAATATAGGCATCAATCTTTTATATTCCGATATCGATAATAATATATATATTGGGAAGTGATATACAAACTGCCATTAGCGTATTAAGCGACGCTCATTTTGCAAACAAATCAAGCGGAGTCATTTGGCCCACAGAGCAGCAGTGTATAGCACAGTAGTGAGAAGCCTTGACTATCATTTAGGCGGTCGAGTTTCGATCTTGGCTTGAAGCAGTTGCCTGTCTAGCCGCACTGATGAGCTGCGAAACAGCGAAACAGTACGATGTGTGGATGACTATATATATATATATATATATATATATATATATATATATATATATATTATTTTCAGGTCTATCAAGATTTTCAAATATCTATTGCAGACCATTCTGTAGTTTATTCGGTCTCTCTGTACAAAGTCAGTCAGCTTAACCTTCAAATAAACTCTGTTTAAATGGTGAAAAGAACATAGTATTTAAAGTCAGAATATGAATCCTTCCACACGACTGGAAATTTTCTCATACAAGAAATGGTAACCCGTTTATAGTAATCATACATCAAGTAACAAAAAAGAGTAATCTTTGTCTTAGAATCTAGCAAACTTCAGAAAAGACTAGAATAAAGATAAACCATAGTTTAGTTTAGTAGCGAATTTGGGAGAACTATTGTAGCCATGGATCCGAAGATCAATAGTGGTGTTCATGGACAGAAGTGCTTGATATGGAAACAGAGCTGAAGATAATATGGAGATTATCCGGACTACTATTCCCTTCTTGAGTGTTTTCTTTTTTCACAAAATTTCCGGCGATGTACTCTTCGACCTTCTTCAGGTATAGATATTTCTTCTTCAGATAGATATACCTGAAGAAGGTCGCCCATGGTGAAAACGAGGGTGTTTCTGTCGAACACGGAGATCTGGCTAAATTCCGAATTTAATATTTTTTACTCCACGTGGATAGGCTTAATAATTTGCAATTGTATTGTGATTGTAACACACACAGAGAATTTAAACCTTCAACATCAAGAAGAAGGTAAATTATAATTGAATTCTATTCACTACACCAGGTAAGGACGAAATTCTTTGCAAATTCTCGAGTCCAACCGTAAGATTCCCGTATTAACAAAGAAGACGCCCGAGTTGGACAAGGTAGACGTGAATAAGGTTGGAAGTAATTTTGACCGAAACGTTGTAAAAATAACACTCTTTCATTTTATTTTTTCTTAGTTATTTCTTTTTTTATTTTCTCTTGCGGGTTATTTTGTTTTTATCTTTTATACATAAGTTTTTATTATTTCCACAATTTGCATTTTACTATTATAAACATGTATGTAAGAAACGAAAATATATGCAGTTGTATGATGAGAATCAACTTATCTCTCTCTCATTCGCTTTTACATACTATATATACACATATATGTGTGTATAGTTAAGGAACATTCGATTATATAAATATGTAATGTTCGTATATATATATATATATATATATATATATATATATATATATATATATATACGAACATTTATTTAAAAAAGTATGCATATACATCTCAAAGACGAACCAGCGGTTTCATTGTATTGAACCAGACATGTGTGGCTAATATGAATTCAATACAAATCGTCAGCGCAGGTAGAAAGAGAAAAACAAAACGGAAAAATAAACACACACACATGCACACACACATACACACACATACATACATATATATATATATATATATATATTATTTAAGTTTAGGCATTATGCATATTTATCTATTTGTTTATAATTGATTTTAATTTTCCGTTCTCCTTTTGTTTGAAATTGCGAATCTTTTATGAAAAAAATTATGTTTATTTTTGTCATGGTAAACCTATCTACTATTTCTGTTTTTCGCCATGAAATTTAAAGGCCTCAGAATTTATTTGTGTGTCCTTATATTCACAGATACACACAGACACTCACGTATATATATATATATATATATATATATATATATATATATATAGAGAGAGAGAGAGAGAGAGAGTGAAAAACCTTTTAAATGTCAACATTTATTAATTCATTAATTCTTAGTATTCCATGTGTTTACATATCTTTTCTCCGCATTTATTTGTGTCGTATATGACAATTGTCAATTATCTCATATTGAATGAATTACTTATGTCATCATTTTTTCGCCGTGACAGATTGTTTTTACATATTCAATGTCAAGTGTAAAATAAGTAGTTGCAAGACAGTATATGCACTTTCTGTATGCAAATTTTTTATGCTCGTATAGTTGTTTCTGTATTTCTTTGTAACGTGTTTATTCACACGTACGAATTGTTTCTTCGGTCGTCGGTCGCCGTGGGGTTCTCAATTGAATTGAATTTCGATTTTGGTTCATTTTTTACTTACTTTATTTTTTTATTTATTTTATTTTCGTTAATATTTTACGCACTTTCGCTTTCCTTTCTTCATCTTTTGTTTCTATTTTCCTTCTTGTCGCATGAACTTTTATCCATTTTCTTTCATCAATTAATATTTAATTTTCTCAATCACACGGATCCATTCCGAAAATCAACTCAAGGCAATATTCTCCGCCGAGACCAATCGCTTAAAGCAATAACCCGAATTCGCGTTATGAATGCTCTCTCTCCCTCCCCTCTTTCTGTCTTTCTCTCTCTCTCTCTCTCTCTCTCTCTCTCTCTCTCTCTCTCTCTCTCTCTCTCTGACTATCTCTATATTTTTACACATCGTTTTCTCGACGAGGCTTTTCCCGTGCACTGTTATCTAATCTGTCCTTGCATCTCGATTTCACTTCACACGGCGATAACAGCCTCAAAGTGGACGAGCACACCTCCTGACAAAGATACGCGCACCGTCTCCATGATTTTAACAAACTGCCTGACACACTACATTAACCTTAAAACCCAATTATACACAGCATTCCGCTGGATAATTAATGCTCTCAACGCCTCGGCAATCCCATCCGTTGATCCCGTTCAAAACGCGCCACATTCAACCGCCAAAAGTTCAAGAGCGGTTCAAATGAAATAATTGATACTGTCTTTCTTCAAACATTGAACGGCCATTTTTTTTTCTTTTAATGCCCTGAAATCTTCAAGTCTAACATGAGAAACCTCTATCAATTTCTACTCTTTCTCTACTTTATAATAATGAATTAGATTTAAACAACTCCATATGTTGTAAATGTTCCCTGTGTACAATGTTATTTCTCTTCACATTAAGTTTTCTGTTTGTCACTAACGAATGAAATAATTAATTAAATGATTATACATTTAATTTCAATTCATTCGAGATTGTGACTATTATTTTTCAACCCATTGTGCCTGTCTTGATGACTTTGATTTTCTCCAGATAAAAACCGATAGTTTTTTTAATATTAAGGCCACAACACACCATGGAATGAGATGGAAATGATTTCCAGCCGAACGATGAAGAATCTATAATATAAACCGCACCTGTATTTTTAAATGTATGTAAGTATGTATGTATGTATGTATGTATGTATGTATGTATGTATGCCTACAACTCTCGACAAAGGCGACGGATTTTAACGAGATCGGTATCATTTTGAAGCTCGATATATATATATATATATATATATATATATATATATAAATATATATATAAATATATATATATATTATTTTAAAATATTTCCAGCTTTCTTCAGATATTTTTATATAAAGGTGTTTTTAAAGAGAAAGTTTGAAATATAATTTTGGAAAACATTTTAACTCTGACAACACATATAACATATATATGTGTGTGTGTAAATAATTATATATATATATATATATATATATATGTATATATATATACATACACATATATATATATACACTCTCTGTGTATACGGAGATTTTGAATTACCTATTGCAGACAATCATCAAGTTTATTCGATCTCTCTGTGCAAGGTTAGTCAGCATTACCTGGTATAAGGACCCTACAAATATACTTTATCCAAATGTTGAAAAGAACATAGTGTTTGAAGTTCGAACCTCTCAACACAACTAGAAATTTTCTTATACAAAAAATAGTAAACCTTTTATTGTAATCGTACATCAAGTAACAAAACAGTAATATTTGTCTTAGAATCCAGCAAACTTCAGAAAAGACTAGAATAAAGATTAACCATAGTTTAGCTTAGTAGCGAATTGGGAAAACTAGTATAACCATGGGTCTGAAGACGGATAGTGGTGTTCATGGAAACAGAGCTGAAGATAATATATATAAAGATGGCATGCAGTTTAGTGGAAATGCGAAGCAACATGACCAAAATCCGTTTACGATTGGTACCATGTTTAAGCAAAAGGAAGCCATCAAACAGCAACACCTTCTAGAAGCAGGGTTCTCCGTTTATATAAGAGGAGCCACATCCATGATGTGATGGAGAGACTACTTTTCATCTAGAATAAGACAAAATGGAATTCCTGGAGACAGCGTCACCAAGACGATAACTGTCAGAAAGCCATCGCCATATTCGTTGACCTCGTGCGTGCTCAGGCAAAAGACTGGACAGTTGATGCGATATTGTAGGATTCGCAGCAAACACATTTACATTTCGAGGTTAATGAGAGCGGTTCGAAAAATTCAAGAGACAGACGTATATTCATTCCGTGATACGGCATGAGTTTTTTTTTAAATTATCGCATTATGTTCTAATTTTCATTTAATGTACAGATATTAACTTGAAGGTTATATGCTATTTGACTTATTTCTATTCGTTGTTTTACCATTATTATAAAATTTAATGAATGCGTGTCAAAAAGTTAAGCTTGTGAAAAGAGTATAGTGCTACCAGAAATAAGGACAGTAATATACCTCACGCAAAGTGTTATACATATCAAATAGAGCTTAAAAGCAGTAATAAATATTCGAATACACAAACACACACACAAAGACAAACATATATATATATATATATATAGATAGATAGATAGATAGATAGATAGATAGAGAGAGAGAGAGAGAGAGAGAGAGAGAGAGAGAGGGGAGAAATGAATTTGTTAGCCTAAATTATCAGGAGGAAAAACTAGATCCAATATAAAAGAATAATTTTGTCTATGTGTTTTAAGAGAGGTGGTGTTTGATCAACACTGCTGGGGAGCAATGATTTAATATACTGATCTCTTTAAGAATATTGGTACTATTGTTTGTTCATGTAAGTAAAACTATTCAACGCAACGCTTACTGTCGAAATAATGTTCCAGCGAACTTTCTTTATGCTTTTACTAACAGTATAAGCATATCTTCTAACTGCATTGCACAGGCGAAAGACATTTTTTATATTAGAAATTTTTCTGCTATTCAGTTATGTGGCGTTCTTAATTTATCTTCAGCCTCGTGAACTAAATGATTCTTTGGGTGATTTGCACTATCCATATAAGCATTAGCATTATTATTACTATATTTATAAATTTTATACGGCAGTATTTGTTGGGTGTACAGCTGAAGGTGGGGTTCGGCTTGTAGACACCAGATCAATTGCTCAGCACTGTTCCGCATGCGTAGATTCAAAGGAAATGTAGAACAATTGTATTCACAAGTTGAACGGTGCTGATGCACCCGTACATCTTCCAAGGTCATTCGTCTAGAAGAGAGAAAACTTTGAAGCAACACCTAGGGGAGAGGGAATTCTTCACTCCCGGGTGACAATCTTTCTAGAGCTGGTGACTCAAACAAATTACCGGTTGGCAAACCTAAACGGCTTAAGGAGGAGATAGGCACTGTCTATCGCCCTTGCTTTCATACTCCTTCTTTGCCTATTAGCCAGGTATAGAGATGCTATCACAGGGACTCAACAGAATCACCTAGTGGTCGACCTTGTTTTCTGACTAGGGCAATGAACGCCGTTTTCCCAGCTCCTGCCACATCCCATCCCCCCTGACTGGAACAATTTGGATGGGTGATTCGGTATCATATATGCAGGTACAGTTAGACTGGGCTAACTTTTGTCTGATAGGTTGAGGGTACCGGATTGACAGTTCCTGGATGCTGTTTCCGACTGATAGTACAAGAGCCCTAACACTTTGGCAGCCCTTAGAGCGGCTGCTACATCAACAGTTGTATAATATCTGGATGTTTGTAGTGTCATGTTACGCATGGAAAGGGGCCCTGCACTTATCTCTGGTTGGCTTTCCTGAGATCACAATCCTATAGATGAGGAGACAGCTGATGGTCTACTTGTATTGCATGTCTGATATTCTGCACAACCACTTGTCCGGAACGCCTCACTTACCATAACTAAAACCTTTAAATCAAATAAAATAACATGTCAGTTCAATCTAAAATTACGTTTAAACCAGGACCAAACTCAAGGAAATCCAACCTGCCTCCTCCCTTGATGCTTGGGCTTAGAACTAACTTAAATGATGTTGAATTATTTTTCCTAGTAAACACTCCGGATATGTTAGCATTAAGTGAAACTTACCTTCATTCCTCCATTCCTTCTAACCACTGTAACATGCCTGGTTATCTTTTTGAATTAAAAAAAAAATGAATTTCGTACGAGCCGAATCCTCTCCAAGACCCAGTATAGCCTGATCAATGAAACCATGTTTTACTTAACAGACACTGTAATGTATAGTTATTCAAAATAAAATACATTAAAATAGTAGAACCTATGATTATATTTACGAAAGCATGATTTTCCCACTCATCCTTTATCCTTACCGAGTGTTTTACAATTAGGAATCTATATATGAATACGATAGCGTGTGTGTTATTTTATGTCTTATTGGTGTCTTATATCCGGGTCGTATTATTGTTATGGACGTCCATCTCTTGTAATAAATAATTTTACCAAAAATTTTCATAAGTTTGGTTTCGGTTTTGGCATTCCCGTAATCTATACTTAAAAAAATAATAATTTTATCAAGAATTCTTTGTAAGTTTTGGTTTAGGTTATAGCTGATAGCACCTAAATTGTATATATATATATATATATATATATATATATATATATATATATATATATTTCGCTTCCAATTAAAGCTGATGCATCCTAATCATATGGATATATCTCTTTTTGGAAATCGCAACTTTATAATATATAAAAATCGATAGAACATCAACTCTATACGAATATATACGAAATCTGCAAGAATTTATATATCATATTTAAGCGTACTTTACAACTCGGGCGTCCCTGTAAGTTTAGATTGATACTTTTGCAGTTTAAAAAAAAAGCTACAATAATATCAGGGCGTCTCTATTGACGCTGAAAATATACAGAATGCCAACATCAATATATTACATATTAATAAGTTCGCTGTGGAATTTCCACAGGTCCTACTAGTAAATTATTATTATTTGAGTCTTCACTTGACAAAGTATTCAACTTCAATCTCGCGGACTATTAATAACATTAAATTTCTTGCTAATTTACAGTAATTTCAGTTTATTATTAATGTGTGCCTTAATAAATATGTATTATGAAGCAGTCGTATGTAAGAGTGTCCTGACAACACTTGTATAGAGAAAGCGAAGACATTTAAAGATAGTAAGCATGTTTTAATGTCATCCTTTGTATTGTTTTAGATAGATGAATAAATAATTTGGAAACAACAATTAGAATCTTTACAAACGCATACGTATGTCTACATAGCAAGATGCATGCCCCGTTTTTAACGAGTCAGCTGCAAACTCCGCAAATCCAAAACTGTCATTTTTGTTAAATGCTGGTTTTGGCAGCACGATTTAAAATCGCCGCGGGTGTCTACCGTTTGTCACCGATGTTTATTTCCCGTTCTTTGTTTAATTCTTAACGATTTAGGAATGTCACAGTCATTAATGTTCTTCTCGGATTCAAACAAAATCTCTTCGGAAACCTTCGCCATTTTCAAGGAATTAGCGAATTCTAACGTTCAAAGATAAAATAAGGAGCACAGAAGTAAACTGGCACAAAGAATTCACAAAACGCAAATTCCTCATCAGTCAAAAGTAAAAAGGCGAATATATAAATACCCGATTTGGAGAGTGGAGATGCGTTGGATTGAACTGTGTCGTAACAATCGAGTCCGTTTACGGGAAAATTCTTGTCACACGTGATTATTTTAAGCTCCATTCAAGTGTTGGATTTGGTAATTGGAAATTCACATGGATGGCAGTTTGTGACATAAAGCCCCACATTACTTGTCGGCCTTTTTAACCGGCTTTATTATAAAAACATGGATACTTGTCAAGTTCACGCGGGGATATTTGGGGTTTTATTTAAACGTTTGGTAGAATAATAACTAATATTATTACCTCTATCAGTGTTTATTACTTTTATTTTATTTAATTTTTTTATTTATTATTATTTTTACTGCAATTAGGCGTCAATTGTTTTATAGTTATATTAACATGACTAGTAGTACTAACAATAATGATGGCAGTAGTCTGCAAAGGTAAACTCCTTGTACACATAAAATATCTTAATGAGTATTGAAAATGTACTCATTATATTTAACTAGCAAGGACATCCGACGTTGCCGGGATTGAATGATGATCATCGAATATTTCACACTCCTATGTCATCGAAATCCATGAAATCTCCCGGAAGGAAGCTTCACATGCCTTCATGCAGTAACTTCTCCAAAATATACGTCATTCTACATTGCACTCTAGAGAACCTACTGTTTATTTTATAAAATTATTTTATATAAACCTCTTTTCAGTTAACGAAAAAAAAGCGTAAAGAAATTTATAAAAATAAATAAAAAAAAACACGTAAATATTCAATTCTTTAAATAGGTTAACGAAAAGAAATTAAGAAATTTACGTGTGGAGTTTGAAACTACTGACAACGTCACGCAAAAAAAAGAGAAAGAAAAAAACGCCATCAACTTATCCACGGTAGAATTTTCACATCCCATTGTTCAATAATTGTTGCTAAGCGACGACATGGAAAAAATGGCTTTACTCATGATGGATAAATTAAAATAACGGTTTCGATTATCGGTTATCGGTAATTATCGGGAGTATTTTGAATCAAAACTTAACTAAGATCACACATACACTAAAGTTCTGTAAATTCTACAGAAAATATCTTCAGCCGTTTCGGAGTCTATAAGGAATGAACTCACACATACAAAGTTGCATTTATATAATTGTAGAGATAATTTCAGAGGACACACTAGCGTTGATAACAGCAGTAATATCATTAATAGTAGCAGTAGCAGCAGACGTAGGTGTAGTACTACTGGTATAGTATAATGTTAATTCATTTACTACCATGCCTAAAGACATATTAACTTAGAGAAAAACACGAGACACACCAAAATAAAAGTGCATAAAGATCATAAGAGAATATAAAAATTGATAATCGCTTTCGATATATGTGAATGTTAAAAAAGTGTTGCAACGTATACATGTAATTTGAGTGTAATATTTCAAGCAAAGCAAGTCTGTATACATTTAAAGAATCTTATCCCACTATAGCTTTGATATTGATGAATGCCGTTGATACAAGAATAAGTTGTAACGGGGGAAAGGAAAACCTTACATGAGTATAGCTTTATTAAAAAAAAATGCTGTTTACGATTTTGCGCCACAGACGAATAGAGAAACGCAGATGCAGAATTAGTTTCTTTCGTAGGTTTCGGTAATTTGAAATGACATTACATCCTTCTGAACATTGTTTAAATTTTAAGAAAGCAGATTTAATGAAAGGAAATGCCAAACAAGAGATGTGTAGCTCTGTCTGGCCTTGAAGACGTATTGAGTTGATATGCGCGTCTGGCTATTTTTAAACTAATACTTTTTCATACACACACACACACACACACACACACACATATATATATATATATATACTTATATATAATTATATAAGTGTGTGTGTAAATATAATTGTATATGCATATATATATATATGTAAATATATATGTAATTATATATTAAAAATATATACGTAAATATATATATACATAAAATCGCACACACACAAACACACACACACAAACACATATATATATACATTTTTTATTTATTTTTATTATTTTTGAAACGGTAATCTATATACACGCGTGTTTCGAGTTAATTAACTCTCATCAGCGTAGCTCAACGCGTGTACGTAGATTACAGCTTTACAAATAATAAAATAAAGTAAAAAAATGTAAATGTTATATATACGTCCAAACAAATTATGGGCGACTTTCTAAAATAAATAAACAAAAAATCGATCTTCGGGGCGAAGCCAATATTAACAGAATTTATCGTTTGAAAAAAAAAAACATCAAATATATATATATATATATATATATACATATATATATAAAAAACATCAAATATATATATATATATATATACACACATATATATATATATATATATATATTATATATATATATATTGACCGCTTTTTTTTTTTTTTTTTTTTTTGCTCAACATGCACCTCCGAATACCCGCGCAACGCCGGGTTGAAACGCTAGTATATCTAGACAAGCCCGTTCCACATCAGACATCCTAACTGTAATCTCTGAACGTATATACCATTCGCTGGACAAAGCGGGGGAGGGCAGAGAGGTAGCTGTAGATATATCTAACGCTTTTGACAGGGTATGGCATGAGGGTCTCCTCAGGAAAATTAAATCATACGGTATCACTGGTAGAATACTTAACATAATTATATCCTTCTTAGATAGGAGAAAAATCCAGGTTGTCCTCGACGGTCGTACATCTAAACAATATGATATAAATGCGGGAGTGCCTCAGGGGTCTATCCTTGAACCTCTATTGTTCCTAATATTTATTAATGACCTCCCCGACAAAACTGCCACTGAGATGGGTATATATGCTAATGACACTACACTCTATAACAGGCATGACAGGAAAACAAATGAACACATAACTAAAGAAATGGCAAAAACACTAGAGGATGACCTCCAATCTGTAGTGGAATGGGGACAAAAATGGATGGTAACATTCAATGCTGTAAAGACTAAACTGGTTTCCTTTAATAATTACAAGAAACCTTCTCTACCACTAATAGCAATGGCTAGTGACTCCCTGTCTGAGAGTACATCTTTCAAACTCCTTGGCCTAAGGTTCACAGGAAATATGAGTTGGAACAATCATATTGAAAACATTGCCAGGGCCGCTGCGAATAAGGTAGGCTCTCTCTACCCTGCTAGAAAACTACTGACACCTGAAAGTATCCTATACCTCTATAAGGCCACCATTCGCTCATGTATGGAGTATTGTTGTCACATTTGGGCTAGTGCATCTGCTGCTAGTTTCTCGCTCCTAGACAAGGTTAAAAAAGAGTCGCCAATCTGATAGGCGCTGAACTGGCATGTAAGCTTCAGCCTCTGTCCCATCGACGAAACGTTGCATCCCTCTGCCTGTTCTACAAGTATTTTAATGATGAATGCTCTGACGAACTGCAGACACTTGTGCCCCCACGACGTAGACACCCTCGACAAACCCGACAGGCAACTAAATCCCACCCCCACACAGTAGAGATCCCTAGATGTAAAAGATCTTTCTACTCCAGTAGTTTCTTCCCCAGAACCGCTAGACTCTGGAATTCTATTCCAGGTCCCTGCTTCCCCAACTGTACTGACATGCAGAAGTTCAAGTGTAACGTGAACCGACATCTTGCTGCCCAAATCCCAACATAGTGCCCCAGTAGTTGCTGCCCCTAATAGTAGCCCCCTACACCAAAGTGGCAATGTGCCTTGTTTGGGGTGAAAATGTAATAAAATATATATATATATATATATATATATTTTATATATACATATATATATATATATATATATATATATATATATATATATAAGAGCCAGTAGTTAATAAAACACTTTGAAAAAGTTTTAAAAACATATTTAATCTGAAAAGTAAACACTTAATAAGTGGATAGTCCTTAATCCGCGGATTTCGAAGAAGTACTTTCCTTCTCATCAGAGGGTAGGAATTAGCAAAATGCGGGGTCGGATTTTGCATACAAAAGTATTTGATGAAACTGTAAGTAAGTCTCTTTTTTATTTTTATTTTTTATGACAAGGTGGTCACCACTTACAAAGGCCCGGCAGCCACTCAGGGATAATGTTATTGCATGTGCAGTACGTTAGTGTGGAGGTTTAATAAAAGTGTCTACTTAAGGGGGCGGCTCATCAGGAATTTGTTTACGTTGGACTTGAAGACATCCAGGTTGTAGTCAACTTGAAAACAGGCAAACGGAAGAGAGTTCCACAGGCGTGCAGTTCTAAGAAAGAAGCATTGTTCATGGAATCTACGTTTTGATTTAGGCACAGATAAAGAGTAGGGAAAATTTTTGAGAGTGGTTTCAGCTTGAAGGGTGTTTTTCTTGAAAGATTGGCGAGGGGGACCAAAAATTGGAGCTCAGACGAGCACCTGCCATGGAAATAACGATACAACAAAGATAGGCTCGCAACGTCTCTTCTGTGCGAGAGAGGCTGTAGGGAAGAGAAAAGGAGATCCCCACCAAGCCACGAAGTTTATTTTGTACTCTGTCAAGGCAGGATAGGCTGTTTTTAGCAGCTCCTGCCCAGATATAGCAGCAGTATTCCATTCTTGGACGTATTTGGCTTTTATACAAATTGCATCAGTAGTGAGATATCTTCTGGAGCGGTAGAAAGAATCCCACCATCTTTCCAGCGACCTTGGCAACAGATTTGATGTACGTGTTCCATTTCAGATCAGGAGTAAAGGTAAAGCCCAGAAGCTTGTCAAAACATGGGGCTTCTCCTAGACGAGAGCCAGCCATTTCAATTGATGCCAGATGGGGATCAGAGCGTTTATGATGTAAAGATTGAAGTTTGGTTTTAGATGCATTAAAGGTAACCAACCACGTCTTCCCCCACTGAACCACTCGCTCGAGATCAGAGGAGAGAAAATCAGAGAGAACTTTGTCATTTACAGCCTCTGATGTGTTGCCGTAGATGGTCGTGTCATCAGCATAGATGTCAACGAATGATTTAAGTATGTGTTTAGGGAGATCATTGATATAGATCAGGCAGATAGTTGGGCCCAGGATGGACTCCAGCATTAATACTGCGGGCCTCTGATTTTTGTCCATCAACCACTATTCTTATGAGCCTATCAGAGAGAAATGATTTAATGATTGAGAAAACATGTCCAGTTATACCGTTGCTGGAAATCTTGTGAAGTAGGCCTTTATGCCATAACTTGTCGAAGGCCTTTGATATGTCAAGAGCAATTGCCCTAGAAAGGAAGCCTTTGCCAAGAAATTCACTAATCCTATGAGATATAACCGTTAGCACATCTGCGGTAGATCTTACACGGAAACCATATTGCGTGTCACTAAGAAGGTTGTTTCTGTGGAGGTGCTTTACTATTTCTCTATTTAATATGGATTCCAGCAACGTACTCATGACACACAGTAGACTTATTGGTCTGTGCTGAGAGGGAGATGATATCACTTGAATTCTTAAATACAGGGCATACTGATGAGGTTTTCCAGGGTGTTGGAAGCACTTCTCCTTAAGGCAGCGCTTAAACAGTTTCGTGAGAGAAAGTTTTGGTTGAAGCTGTTTTAACACTATAATTGGGATGCCGTCAGGGCCAGTTGCTTTACTGGAATCAAGATTCTTGATTAGCTTGGCGACCTCATGCACAGATATTTGTATGTTACCTAGCGTGGTCTGTGTTTTAGGAGGAAATATGGGGAGTTGATGGTCTTGGTCGCATAGGGTAGAATTAGCTGCAAAGTTCTTGGCAAATAGTTTGGCCTTGTCTGATGCTTACGAGATGACCACAGGTCCATTGATAATTGTAAGGACAGAATGCACACTACTGTTCAGGATTCTATTTGTTATTTGCCAAAACTGGCGGGAACCAAGCCGCTGCTCAGCCACTTTGGATTTAACGGACTGGGCATATAGCTCTCTTTCTTGATAACAAAAAGTGAAGCAGAGGGAATATGGTGAAGAAAAAGCTGATTTCACGTGAATGGATATTTATATATATATATATATATATATATATATATATATATATATATATATACTTAATTTACTCACATAAAATTTATATACGAAAGTATAGATTTATGCGTAAACTTTAAGTATTTACTTCAAAATTTTATAAATTACTAACTAACTTATAAATTACTATATATATATATATGCGTAGAAGGTTTTAGATTGGGAAATTATTGGTTTATATAGTTAGTATGTAAGTAGGACGCACCTGCGTGTTTTATTTATTAGCTAATGTCGTTTTTTGACGTTCAACTATATGTAAAAAAAGACATAACTTACTATTCTCCAGATGAGAGCAAATCGATTCGTCAATAATTTGCTGCTTTGTCTATGCTGATACCCAACTAAGATGGGGCGTAATTAAGTCACATATTAAATTTAAAAATATACTACGTTAATCGTAATATAAACAAACGTCCTGAAATGTTTTATTTCTGAGTGAAAGGTCATTTAAATAAATACAAATGCATATTTCTATTTTAGAATATAAAACTTATAAAGTATCTCTGTGGTGTTAATTCTACATTTGGGTGTACTTTAAATAAATACTATCAATGTAGCAGTATCACTAGTAAAATAGCCACGTACATCAATAAAACCAGGACACTAGGAACTAGACTAGTACTATGATAATGGCGAGGTATTTCAACATTAAAAACCACCTAAAAAGGTATATATACATATGCATATATATACATATATATATATGTATATATATATATATACACACACACACACACACACACACACACATATATATATATATATATATATATTAATTTCTTTTGGACGGACTAGATTTCGAACATTCTGTTCGAGTGTAAAAATAAATTTGCCATATTCGCGAACGTTTTCGACCTCCATTGGTCGCCCTCAGGCGAGTGATAAAAAATAATAAAAAATATAAAATAGTGAGTTGAATTTAAAGACTATTAAAACCGTTTAAAATACTTCAAAGCATTTAAGCGTACCATCCGTTTCATATTGAGCTAGGTTAATGATTGTTTTTTTACATATGGATTAACAAGGCTTTAATAATCGGAAGGCGTACATCACAGTGTAATAATACTGAAGTGATGTTCACCGCATTAGGTTTCTTGAAAAAGTAAAGAAATTGAGTGTGATTGCGTAAATCAAGGCGAAATTAAGGGAATATTCTAAGATTTTCCCGATTCCAATACAATAACGGATTCTGTGCTAAATTTTCGATTCCTTTTTTTAATCTTCTTTTTTTTTCGGAATATAGACGTTGTTTTGTTTTGTATTTATTTTTAGAAATATAAAAAAAGAGAAATTTCCTAAACATAGTAATATAATTATAGAGATGATCTATTGATCGTAGTTTTACTAGTAGTTTAAAATCAATTAACATTTATCATTTCATCATTAATATTGGCCGTGGAACATGAAATTTTAACCAAAAACAAATAAATCAGGTTTTCTTTTGGCAACCTCCTAAGCTTCGTTAGCTCACCATTTCCTTCCAACTTTCCATGTGCGATGTTTTTTGCAAAAGAGCAAAAAATTGATCGTTTACGTGTCGGATTGATTAGTATTTTCTTTTTGTACTTTTCAATATTTTTTTTTTTTTTTGCATTTCATAATATTTTCATATTTTACATCATGCGACATCATGCCTAGTCTCTATCTCTCACAATTTCCATAATAAAAGAGTATGCAATTGTAATCCAACTAAGTACATTCTTTTTATAATATTTCATACGTAACCTGATTCCCTACTCCAATGCATCTGCTCAAAATACTTTGGATATCAGACAGTTGTTATACGAGACAATTTAATGTATTTTGGCAGCATACCTATTCATCTGGCGTTGCTCCGTGTGACTTTTGTCAGTTTTTCGCTAAGTCAAAGGGATTATAACGGATTTGAAGGCTCGAACACCACTTACAAAACTGTAACAAAAGAATTGAACGTTATCGGTATATAGTTATTATTATAGGTAGTTTCTAGCATCATACGTTAGAATAGATAATATTATTTGCAAGGTACATAAGTGTTTCGTTAGGGGAAGTGAAATACATTTTATGACATCAATATTTAATATATACTTTGTAGTTTCATCTTTTAATTGCAATGAAGTTATTTGCACTTGACATTGAAGAATATAAAAACAATTCTGTCATAGAGACGAGAAAATGTCATATGTAATTCAGTCATTCTGAAGTAATTGAAGGACTCGTCAGATAAGATGAAAAAAAAGCAAATGAAAATCGACAAAGTAACACACGTTGTCAATTTGAAGGTTGAGCAGGCAGCACGGCGATGCGCGGTCGTCAATACACTTAAATATATTTTAATGTATACAGATTTCGATTTTTTTATTATTATTACTAGCACGACCCGTGTACTGGCGCTGCCCTCTCACCTCACCTATAAAAACAAAACAATTAAACTACGGTTGTTAGTGGGAGCCACTGTCGGCTCAGTAAAATAGTAGGCTCTGGCGCCCGTGGCCAAAATGAATGTACCTTTGTGAAGTACAGACGCATGTCGTATATATTAGTATATTGAATAGTTTAGCTTCAAAATAATCGTGTCTTTTATAATATGATTCTTAAAAAAGGACAGTTATTAAAAGAAATTTGTCGCAGAAATAAAATTGTTAGCTAAAAACAAGTTGAAAAAGAAGATTACGGAAATTTCTTAAAAGAAATATTTTGCGGAAATTAAAGTATTGGGCGAAAACAAGTTCGTTATATTTCATCCAATAAACTTCTGCATTTTTTCGACATAATAAACATAAAACGCAAATATTTGGATGCTAACCTCTTCACTGTGGTTCAGAGTTAACATCTTCAATATAGACATATTTTCTATATAGAATTAATAAAGGTAATGCTAAAGAAAACAAGTTAAATTGGTTGTTTCACATTCATGCTATACGTGTTCGTGTAATCTGTAAATGAATAACACATGTCAAATTGTCGCTGACGAATAGTCTGCCCATAAGCCAAACAACGCGCAGACGTACGTTTTTTGACTGGCTATCGGAAAGCTTGTCGTTTTGTCGGCGATAATTTTACATGCAAGACGCAACTATTTGGGAGCTGAACTGTTCAATATATAAATAAATGAAAGGTAATGAGTTATTTTGAAATATCACCAATTTACTCGTAGTGTGTTTAAAATTAAAAAAAAATCGATATCATGGGCTGTGTAATTTTGTATTTATTTTGACGAAGACGTCGTCGTCATCGTCGTTACCGATGCGACGAAGCACATTCTTATAGTGGGTAGCATGTTGTAAACTTTGTAAAAGTAAACAAGTAATCGGGTTATCAAACGTTCGTTTAATGATTTTCTCTGCCTTTTTTATTTTTCAATCTTACATGCCTTAAGTGATCTATGCATTAACTGAACTTGACAGCGGGGGAAGTATTATGCCTCTTAGCGACGCCATATTTTTATGTAAGTAAGATTTATTTTATAAAGCGAATAGTTGGATTCCGGAATAAGAAGATTTTCAGAACTCGGCCAATCAGAATAAACATACTTTGGCGAAGGAGTGTTTATTACTTGTGAATTGGAAGTTGGAAAGATTATGCTAGTTCTATTCATCCATGAGCCAGTTAATATTGGTGTAATCACAGATTCTATGGAACATGTAGAATTCTTTCCGATAACAACTGTTAGACGTAGTGGGACTACATATTTAGACAAAAAAATTGTGATGGTGTTGCTCGTAGGATGCAATGTAACATTCTATTATCATGACTGAATGTGTCTGAAATGGTATTCGAAAGCTACATAAGATCGTGTCTGTTAATCTAGATGTAATGAATTTTTATTTGGCAAACCTACGATACTTTGATACAAAGGGGAATTTCTGCAGTCATTTTATTATATAGGAGATAACACCAATTCTCAATTAATTATTATACTGTACACACTATATAGAAATATCCCCTCCGTTGTAGTTCGGTGGTAAAATATATTTTAATTCGTGCAGAATGCGTATTTATTATTATACAGCCAACATTCTATCGATTATTATATTGGGCTCAACATATAATAGTGATTGACAAAGATCAGATATGATTTTGGTGCCAAACATTTAGCGCCCCAGCCTTCGTATTTACCGTTTCAGTTATCGTCAGGTGGATAAAACATAAACACTGAACAGACTTTAATATATAAATGCATATTTGCGTATGCGTGCAAGACCACTTTAAGTTGATTTACGCCTGCCAAGTTCAAATTTGTTTCATTTTGACACATTTAGTAGCTGACTTTACCGGCTAAAGACCAACGTGAATTTATTCCACAGGTCCAAATCTCCTATATCTATCAAGTATATTTATTTTTGTGTAATAAAATATAGAAATAGATTCAGCGCGATATATATGTATATATAAACACATAATGAATGTTGATTAAATGGGATTGGAACAATCTTGCTAAACTAAGATAAACCGAAACAAGTGTCTGTATATAAAAACATTTTTACTTGTGAGTTGAGCTCTCTTGTAATGAAAGTCGCGGTTTACTCTTAATGTAAAACATTGTTTGTCGTAATTAGAATAAACCTCTCTCTGTAGTCGTTAATGTAAACAAGTATAAAAAGAAACTATAATTTAATGTGTGCACATATGATATACGCACGATGTCTAATCACATTTTAAATTGCGTCAAGGAAAATCAACTGCCTAGCATGAGTAAACAATTGAAATAAAATCAGTTTACTTTAACAGGTATGTTGAATGAAGTTTTTACTTCGTTTTAATGTATGTTGAATGTTGAATTAATGTTTTACTCATGCTGTTATTTATGCGCATGCGCAAAATTAAGTATTCATAGCTTAAAGTCGCTTAATTTATAACGCTTCGGTAGCCCAAAACGGAAAGAACCTGGAGAGAAAATTAACGACGAAAGCTGGAACGCTAAACCTTATGATTTCGATTCTATCGGATAGCCCCTATTACATATTTGTTTCTTTCGATACAATTACTTATTCCGATGTTTCTTTAAATATCGAAATATAAAGTTTTTATTTTCTATTTTGGTATTATTATTATTAGTAGTAGTAGTAGTAATAATAGTAGTAGTAGTAATTAATTTATTTATTTTTTAATTTTTTTTAGGAGTTTACGCAAAACTCATGACAAATGTACATCTATTTTCCCGAACGTAGCAATACAATTAAGGAGATGATCTATGTATTGTAGCTTTACTAATAGTTTAAAATCAATTATTTTTCATCATTTCATCATAAATAAAAATTATTGAGAATAAAGTTTAAATAAAAACAAAAAAATAAAATCATTAAAAGAATCGTTTTGGCATCAGAAAATAAGCACACATTTTCCCGATTCTGATACCGCTATCCATACATCTAAAAGTTCCGATGTTTTCGATTCCCGATTCCGATTACTCGTGCAACACAATATATATATGTGTGTGTGTGTGAGTGTTGGGGATGTAAATATCTATATATGCATATATATATATATATATATATATATATATATATATGTAAATATCTATATCTATGTAAATATCTATATATGTCTCTATATGTTGTTTTTTTCAGAATTTAAAATTTAACCACGAAACTTATATATTGCTCTATTCTTTAATATTGAGCTTTTCCTTTTTGGCTAGGATCTCTTTGAAAGTATTATTTCAAGTAATATCTATCAGGATTTTTCATCTGAATTCTATCAGTGTCTTATCTCGCTTATATATATATATATATATATATATATATATATATATATATATATATATATATACATATACATATATATACATATATTTATTTTTATATAAATCTATATGCATATATATAATATACAAATATATAACTATACATATAAGTATACATATACATAAATAAGCATATATATATATATATATATATATATATATATATATACTTATATATATAGACCAGCTTGACACGATAAAATGTTTTCGAACTAATCCATTCTTAATATAATGTAAACGATTTACGCATGCGCAGTCGTGAAACAATTTAAAACGGGTAAAAATCCGATCACTTACACGTATTAATATATCAATTGTGACTCCTTAGCCACCCTTTTTTCGGATGTTAACAGATTAAAATTTTTCCACATGCCTGTATATCGTATATACCAAATTTCAAATCTTTAGATCAAAAATTCGTTGAGTATATAGGTTGAAAAGTGTCCTCATACGCACACACATTCTCACATTTAGAGATATATAGATTAGCGCTATGACGGTTTAGCAAAATCAAGAATCGTAAAAATCGGAACGCTTCCATGTACAACACATGCAAGGGTGCATTCACCAAGAGTAATTTAATGAGTATTTCTATTTTACGAATGAAATGATAACCTTAAACGATAACTCTAAAGTTAACCATCTATAATTCAGGTTGAAAACATGACAAAATGACATTTATTTGATAAGAAGGAACAAGAACAACTTCGTATATGCACAATTGGAGATGCAGGGGCGGAGGGAGAAGAAAGTGATGCTCTTTTATTTTATCTTTTGAAACCCGAATGAAACCTTCATATTTGTGTTTATTTTTACTTATAATTGCAAAGCATATCAAATTGAAAGACAACGGGGAATAATCATGTACACTAGGTCATCATTCAGTAAGACGCGGTAAGTGCACAAGACTAGAAATATCACAACAATTACTGCAATAAAACGATGTTTAAAATAGAGTAACAAAACCAATTTAGCAAATCCCGTTATGAATCGGAATCGGTTATCTCTAGGTGTGTGCTGGGAGGTACGCATGCATTAGAGACGGTAGGAGTTGGTGTTGGGAACTCAGCTTGAAGTAGAGACACCATTTTTCGAAACCCAAGCAATAAAATAAAAAAATAAAAGAAAATAAAAAAAAATGGAAATTCTTGTTTTAAAAAGAAAATTGCAGCGATGCACAAAAGAAAAAAAAGTCAAGCAAACACATCATATTCTAAAAGAGGGCCGAAAAAAAAATGTAATTTTTTTTTTTTTTTTGAGTCGCATCTATGTTTCAGAATTGGGTGTCAGTTGATAGAAAGCGAACGGACTCGTATCAGACATTTGACGCCGACAAAGAAACCCACTTAGAGCCAATAGAGATCCAAGTGTAAGGAATAAATAGAAAAAGACATCTTTGCCGGTGTGGTGGAGGGTTTCTGGGAGAAGACGGAAAAAGCAGAATACGCCATCATTGCTAGATTGCTTGACGATCAGGTTATCTATTCGTACACGCATTAGACGTATGATCGCTATCCATCTTGAACAGCTAGTAATAAGAAAACAGCAACTTTTTACTTTGCCCCATACATTTATTATTTTCAATGCATCTAATGTTTTCTTTGTATACGTGCATTATTCTCAATATATCTAATGTTTTCTTTGCGTGCGTGCATTATTTTCCAAAGATCTAATGCTTTCTTTGCACATGGCGAAAATATTGTGCATATTATAATCATATTACAAGCATTAATTTATACGAATTAGACCTCTTTAAATCAATTCTTGTCCTCTTGGTTAAAGATAAAATGCAGTATCAATTATGATACTACTTATTGTTTTCTGTGTCCTTAGTTACTGAAGGAAAATTCCTTCCCGACTGAAACAATATTAATTATTGTTCCAATAACACGAGAACCTTTTTCAGGAGCTACATTTTATGCATATTAAAAAGTAACCTTATGCATATTAAAAAGTAAACCTTTTTCAGGAGCTACATGTTATGCATTTTAAAAAGTAAATTGACTTTGTTAAAATCCAAGTATATAGTAACCTCTGCTATTTGAGGGTACAGGTTGAAATGTGGTCGATATACCTGACTTTTACTAGAACACACGTCTATTTGGGTGTGTGATATTGAGGGATATGGAATGTTTGTGGATATAAAATACTATACAATGATTTTATTGAGGCATCGAGCATTAAATAGAAATAACTTCATGAGTGAAGATAACGTAATCTAGAGGTCCAATTTTCACAAACTCTATACATTAAATCAAGTTTTATTTCGACAATAACGTGTCGCATTTATATATTTTAATAACGCGTTGCATTTTTAAACTTAAATAACATTTTTGTCATATGGTCTGCCAATGAGCGTGTATATAGCGTAATCTAGAGGTCCACTTTTCACAAACTCTACACATGAAATCAGGCTTTATTTCGACAATAACATGTCGAATATTGCGTTTCAAATAGTCTATTGTGTTTGGTTTATCAGCATAGACATAAAACATTCATATCCAAAAAGAAAATAATCTATTGGAGTTAAATCGCAGAAACAAAGGGACTACTTGATAGGTTCATTTATTGAACATTTTCGTAAATCAAATGTTATTCCAAATAAATTGATCATACCATTTACAAATGCAGCTCGGGATCCAGTCCCTTTATGATGAATTGCTAAACTAAGGTGAACTTTAAATAACTGACAGTTTCCAAATCTGCTATTTTATAAATTATAGTTTTCAATTATTAAAAAAAATCCGTTCAACGCATTCCATTCAGTTTAAAATTATGCGTTTATATATTAGGTTTCTGAATTTATGAGATGGAAATTGGTTATTTGAATTATTTGGATTCTTCTATTATAATCTTAAAGTGCTATTTTGACAACATTTCGGTCGATGTAATCTCCGACCTTCTTCAGAAAACTCTAGGCAGCAATCAATTATAAAGTAGACCTTTTATAGAATTTAACACGATATGAGATATAAATTATAAATAATAAATAATATATACAGTAATAATAAACAATCCCTTCTTGGGGAGCTGGATTTTCCCCACATTAAACACTTTAATATATATATATATATATATATATATATATATATATATATATATATATATATATATATATGTATAATATATATATATATGTATAATATATATATATATATAACTACTTCATTTACTCACAGAAATTTAATATACGAAAGTATAGATTTATGCGTAAACTTAAAGAATTTACTTCAAAAGTGCTCAATACGTGGGTAGAGCTAGTTAGTAATTTATAAAATATATATGGCGATTAAGCTACACTGAATATTCGGCGTTTCATCCACTCTAGGATTCGTCAGCCTTATGCGCTAATTCACAAAATAAAACTTATTCTAGGATAGCGATACAAAATAGCTTAAAAACTAACCAAAAATAATAGAAAATAAACAAATAAATAAATTAAATTAACACGAATATACATAAACGATCACACATGTATGTATATATATGTGCATATATGTATGTACACATATGTATTTATATATATATATATATATATATATATATAAAAGGAAAATGTATGCCTTAAACCACTAACCTAGTTCTAAAACAGATCCTTTGTTCGATAAAATGCATGCCCATTGGCTGATAAGAAGGGGCGCGGTGGATACTAGAAAGCTGAGTGGCTAACTAAAATCCTCAACAGAAGAGGACCATATAAAAACGAGAAACAACCACAGAATTCGCGCATAAGCCTGACGAATCCTAGAGTGGATGAAACGCCGAATATTCAGTGTAGCTTAATCGCCATATATATTTTATAAATTACTATATATATATATATATATATATATATATATATATATATATATATATATATTGTGTGTGGGAGGGTTCATGACATACATATGCACATATTGTGTAACAGAAGAAAATTCCCCTGTTTAACATAATTTTCAATATTGAAATTATAATTATGGCTTCCCAATAAATCACAGGTATTTTCGATTCTTCTACGAAACATCTTTAAGTAACATTAAAAACAAAAGGCTGAAAAAAAGGCTACAGTTTTAAAGTTAATGATGAATCAGCGTTAGCATCGTTCGGACTTTACGAGTTAAGCTCTGTTAAGCGTTATAAATTAATAAACGCCTATTAAACAGCGTATAAACATAAAATTCCAAAACTATTTTCTTTTAGTCTTAAAATACTATTACTTATGTAGTTTTAAACTCAGCAATTTGCAATAAATTGCATTAAAAACTAGACAAACAATTTCAAAGCGTTGCATGTAGGTACAATTTATTCGCGTACACGATATTTTAAATTGGCTTTGCCCACTTATTTATTCCTAATTAGAAACATTTAGCCAGTACTATCTTGCATTATTAGTGGAATAAATACTCTAGAGTATATTACTTATTTGCGCTCATCTATTTATATGCACACACACAGGCGCGCGCGAGCACACATAGACACACATATATATATATATATATATATATATATATATATATATATATATATATATATATATATATATATATATATATAAAACGGGTTAAGGAATTCCAACGAAAGAAATATGTATATTTAAATAAGGGAGTAGTCACAAACAATGTGTATTTTTTAACATTATTTTATTATTCCGTGTCTTTGTTTTTCATAAGGATTATGTTTGGATCATTGTAATAATGTTTTTAAGTCATTGAAATCGTTTTTACGCGCGTTTCAGACGTTCTGTGAAACGAAAAATCACAATACTAAAATCCAAGAATCCAAAAAATAAATATCAAAATAGAATGAAAGCACCCCTAACCTTATTTCAGAAGAGCTAGTCCTCCCCTCCCCACACATACAAATTAGTAACGACCTCGGATCACAGCCGCCTTCCTAAGGAAGCAAATAACCCCAAAATACTATAAAACAATATACACATTCCCAAACCAATAAAAGCAAACACACACACGCACACACACGCACACACACAAACACACACAAACACACACACACATACACACACCCTACCTCACCCTAAAAGAAAAGAAAAAAGCAGTAGGAGAAAGAGATAGCGACTACAGCCAGGTCAACGGTCTCCCTCACAAGCTCAATAAAAGAGCAATAAAAATTGAGCATGCTAATGAATAATAAACACTTACAAGCCTCCACCCCTTGGAAAAACTTCAAATTAACTACGAAAATCGCCATTTTTATATCTCCAACACATTTGAAAATAATTTCTGACGAGGACGCATCACAGAACGTCTGAAAAGCGCGTAAAAACGATTTCACTAACTTAAAAACATTATTACAATGATCCAAACATAATTCTCAATGAAAAACCAAGACACGGAATAATAAAATAATGTTAAAAAATACACATTGTTGGTGACTACTCCCTTATTTAAATATATATATGTATATGTGTGTGTGTGTGTGTGTGTGTGTGTGTGCCTCGTTTGTATGTATTATTTTTCATTATCGAAGGATAAATAAATATACACATATGTGTATGTGTATTTTCTATATAATCTCTTATAACTAAAGGATAAAAAGCCACACACACACACACACACACACATATATATATATATATATATATATATATATATATATATATATATACTATAAATACAACTCGAAGAAAATGTTATCATGACTACATTTCATCATATACATACATATATATATATACATACATACATACATATATATATATATATATATATATATATATATATATATATATATATATATATATATATATATACGAGTATGCGATAACATAAAGGCAGGGGAATGTACACGGCTGAAATACACATGTACGTATAAATAAATGCAAATATAGACATATTTACAGATATATACAGATTGTGTATTGCATATTTCGCTTGAAAATTAAATAGAAAGGAAAATGATCGGTTTCAAACATTGTTTCTGTTTTGTGTCACTGATAAAAAATACCATTCACAATGTTACACAGGCTAACAAGATAAAGCCAATGTTCAATACACGGACACACGTGCACAGCAAATCTCATAGTACTAATTGTATGCGATTCTTTATTTTAGCTTTCTCTTTCTCTCTCACATATATACACTTACGCAGACAGAGAGAGACACACACAGACACACCCACACACCCACACACACACACACACACACACACACACACACACACACATATATATATATATAGATGGATAGATTGTTTTAATTTTTTTAGCACACATACACACACACGCACATATATATATATAAATATATATATATATATATATATATATATGACTACGTCATTTAATCACATAAATTAATATACGAAAGTATAAATTATTCGTAAACTAAGTATTTACTTCAACAGTGCTCAATACATAGGTAGTGCTAGGTAGTAAGTTAGAAATATATATATGGCAATTTAGCTACACAGAATATTCCGCGTTGCAACCACACGAGGATTCTTCAGGCTTATGCATAAGCCTGACGAATCCTAGTGGGGATGAAACGGTGAATAATCTGTGTAGCTTAATTGCAATATATATTTTTCTAACTTACTATATATATATATATATATATATATATAGTTTTGTTTTAATTATTTTAGCATGTTATTTTTGCTGGCAATGGCATATTCTACCGGATCCCAATCATTCACCCACTATTTCATTACTCCAACCGAAAGATCTTTTAAAGTTTATGTTTTTCGTAGTGCAAGTGTTTGTATTTCTTTTGCAATTGTTCAACGGGTATATTCTCTAGGTAGTTTCTTAAATGTGTTTCCCTAATCTGTATTTCTTATAATAACTGGAATGATGGAGATCTAAGGGTTTCAGTTACTTTTATTATCGTACATCATACATATCATACATTATATTCGTGTTACATCAGCTTTGCCTTCTTAATATCATTAGAGACACTAACTTCATCACACTTTTCCAAACCTCTATATCATGATTAACGACTCCATTTTTTATGTAGGTAGATGTAGGAATTTCATAGTCATAGTGAATGATTTATTTCAAACTGTTTTGTTTTTTTTATTGGTGTATGTTTCCAGTATTTGTTGTCTCACTGGATAATCAGCTTTTTCAGATTTTCCAGTGGAGACATTTATTTCATTGCGTCGAATTGTATAATAGCTATCCTCTAGCAAAATGTATAACTTTGTGTCTGGTTGCTCACAATTCATCTTTGAGTGCAGAACGTTTACTTTTTATTACTATAACCTCTCATTTTTTTAAACATTCCGCACAAGCCTGATCTTGGGCAGCCATTATAATTCTCACTTGGTTATAGTTAAGTGATCTTCTTTTTAGCTACTCTAAAGAGCTCTTCTTATGTATATATTCCCGTGATAGTTCAATATTTTGGTTGTCCAATTTTTCTAGTTTCAATAAAGGAAGATCTTCGTTAATTCATGCCGACTGTTCTGGCCTATTTCAATTGCATGGTTGTTTCCTGTTTTTGTCTCGTGTATAAGAGAGATTAATGTAAAATGTTTGGCCAGCTTTTGGATGGAGGTGGTTCTAATGGTTATTGTTTCTTGGTGTTCATATACAATCTCAAGTTTTCTGGGAGATCATTAGACATCCCCCCGGTGCTCACAATAGATTCTTGGTGTTAGTGGTCAATCTATGAGAGACCCCTTGTACCTGTTCCCCTCGAGAGTAACAGTATCAGTAGATACTGATTTCTTTACATTACACTGCCCATTTTCTTATTTTAGTGTTTAGCTTGTTAAAGCTTTTTTGTGGTCACTCAATAATAGCCAAGCTGTATGTTCTTTCCGACATGACAAGCTGAGAAATAGCAGTTATTTTGTTTTTATTTGGAAGTTGTATTCTGCAAATATTTTGTACACGGCGTATAAATTCCCTACGTATTTTGCTCTCGTTCTGCCATATAAATTATAGTTGTTTTTTTTTTCTATACCAACGTATTTTCACGGTTTCTGCTCTTCTAGATCTGTGATATGAGTACACTCGTCAAACACTACGCTTTCCGTTTGGACCTTTCCCAATTTTCAGTAATCACATACCACGTTTGTCTAAACCAAATTCCATTTTAATATCCTCGTTTGGGAAGCTATGTGCAATTTGTAAAAGTCTACACTTGCGTACAGCTATAGGTCAATCAAAAAGAGCAGTGGTACAACATTTTGTTTAGGTCTAGTTAGCGACCCTGGCTAAGTTTGTAAGCAAAATGATTTTTATTAAGTAGTTTATGTAACAAAACTATCACATTGGATAATTCTTCCCCGGATCTTCAGGTGAGGTGTCGTTATTCTCTCATTAATGTTTTTTAATGTCATCATTATTTGCTAGCCATGGGTTTCCCGATTATGGGATAGATTGTATATAAATCAAGGCAGCACACTAGTGAAGTACACTATCATATGCCTTTTGACAATCAATTTAGGCAATGCGTAGATACTTTGCTCCTCGCTACAGTTTTAAAATGATCTTATTAATAAACAACTAGTTCTTGGAGTCTACACACTTCGTCCTAAACCGTTTTTTCCAGGTAAGTCCCAAAATATGTGTGCTCATAGATGCTGTCTGTAATCACGATAGCGTGTAGGTCAAAGTAAAACAGCATATGAGTTTATATTTACTAGGACGCTGTGCCTCACTCGATCTGCGTACGAGAGTGGTATCACATTTTAATAGCAATGATGGTGTGACTTCCTCACATATCACAGTCATATGGAGAAGCTACCATAATGATTATGATGCGCTGCTAACTGTTTACGCCAGGAATTGGATAAGTAGTAGATTCTAGTTTTTTTTTTTTAATTAATTTTTTAATTTTTTTTTTATTTATGTTTTTCTTTTATGGATTAGATAAAGCAACAGTTTTTTAATTGTAGACGTTATCGGTGGCTTTGGTATCTACGGTTTGTTTTTCTTTCTTTGTGCTTTATCCAAGATACAAATTACCCTCAAGCAAGTGTTTCCAGCAGTATTTTTAGTGTGTTTTGACTGTGACTCTCCCTTATGAAACTTCTGTAGAACAAGCTTGCATTTTTTTTTTAAACATGTTGTTATATGCTTTCGTCCGCGTTTTATTATCGGTTGCTCGGATCGTTTTGACAAATGCTGAAATGTCTCCAAGTGCCCTGACAACATTCTTATTCTCCTTATATGTACATCATGTTAGAAACTGAGCCGATGACATTTGTCATCACTCTGCAGTGAGGATGATATAGAATTCTCTAATCTGAGAATTTTTTGTTGACATAATATGTGCCTGTGTTTGTCTGTGCGTGAAAATGTAAAAAAAAAATGAATTATTTATAAATTAATCAATGCGCCGAATTTATATATATTAATGTATACATATATATGTATATATATACATATATATGTATATATATATATGTGTGTGTGTGTGTGTGTGTATGCATATGACTAGTACACATATACATTATTCATGTGAAATAATCTATGCTTAAGAAAATACTGGTGAATTGAAAAAGAACTTCAGTTAACACACACACGCACACACGCACGCATATATATATATATATATATATATATATATGAATACACTGAGATATATATATATATATATATCAGTGTATTCATATATATATATATATATATATATATATATATATATATACTAGCAAAAATACCCGTCGTTGACTGGGTTCAAAAACAGCCTACAGGAAATGGACTCTGATTTAGGAAAAGGTTATGAAAAGGTTATGAAAAGGAAGGGTTGTAAAGAGATAGTTTCGAATTTGAGGGTATCAAAACCAAAGCAAAACATGATGAAAGTAAGAATAAAATAGATAAACCCCATAATTTATTATACAATACCTGTTCACACTGAAACACTTATCACAATTTTCTGTGGATCTATATTAAAAAACCTTGTTAAACTTTGTGACATATTTCCATTCTATGGAGGCCAGGCGCGAACGAACACCCCATAATTTTATTATGCCATATTTGTTCAAACTGAAACATAATTATCAAAGTATACTTACGTAGATAGATATGAAAAGTTTTTATAAAAGTGTGTCTATTTCCATTCTATGGAGGCCAGGCGCGAAGGAAGACTCCACAATTTTATTAAACCATCCCTATTTAAGTTAAAACATACTAATCAAAGTATTATTTTGTACATATATATCAAAAACATTTGTAAACGTTTTTTTCTTTTTAAATTTTGTTTATTTCCATACTTTGTTTACCAGGTGCGAACGCAGACTCCACAATTTTAATGAATCATCATTATGCCAGATCAAACATATCAATTCCTGTGTCTCGATAAATCTTCTATCATTATATGTGATCGGTTTTCTATAATAGTCAACCACATAGGAGCCTATGCGCGACCAGACACACACACAGACGTTCAACTTTATATATATATATATATATATATATATATATATATATATGCAATCCAGATGAACACTACGAAACATTGAGCTTAAAAAATAATTAGTATATCAATAAGAAATTTTTTTGCGAAAAAAATTTTGATTCACATTTGCCAAATTTTTCTTCGAAGATATATATATATATATATATATATATATATATATATATATATATATATATATATATATATATTCTTTTCTGCAAATATTTGCTGACATATACACATTTAGTACCGTGTTAATATATTTGTACTAACTTCCTATTTTCAGATAAAATATTTGCTGAGCATTTAATTAAATATACTTAAAAATCATATTTAGATATAATTTTTTTTGTTATTTGTCTTAATATTAAAAAAATACATGATTTTGTAGACTTTTTCTTAGCATATGCATTTCTTTATATAACTTTTATTAACGAAAAATATATTGAAACACAATGAAAAGATATATGCTGATGTATATATATATATATATATATGTATATATATATGTATATATATGTGTTTATGTATTTATAGCTTACATCGTCTGTCTATGCATAGTTACATGCACACACACGCACACACACACATACACACACATATATATGTGTGTGTGTGTATATATATATATATATATATATATATATATATGTGTGTTTGTGTGTGCGTCTGTGTACGTGAATACAATTTCATATGCCTGAGTGAATTTATAATCGTATACTTTTCAATATTTCGATCAGAATACGGCACATTCCTTCTCCCAGGAGTGTTGAAGTTTTGTTTTTCAATATACAAATTCTCAGTTTAAGAGTTTATTTTATTTCTTTGTTTTCTGTGCGTATATATATATATATATATATATATATATATATATATACATATATTTATATATATATATACATATATATATGCGGTTGAGTGTGTGTGCGTCTGTGTGTGGGTTTGTGTTTGTCTATGTATATGTGCATATGTAATATATATATAGTTTTTAAAGAAATATCTTTTTAACGTAAAACTTGAATTCATGGGGATAGCATTAATTCTTTACTTTCATTTTTCGTGTATATCTCTTTCCGAGAGATACTTTTTTCTTAACATATTTGCTTGTATTTTTTTGCTGAAGATTCGCTTATCTATAGTTAATCTCAAACACATGCAGTCTTCTTCAAATCCGGACTCTAGAGAGAACAAGTCTTACGCTGGAGAACCATTGACATATCATTCAATGACAGAAAGGATTGGCACTTTCCCCATCTACACCATTTTCTAGTTTTTTTGTTTGTTTTTTTTTGTTTTAATAATTTTCTCTTGAATAAAAGGTTCGGGCAAAGAGAAAAGCGAAACCCGGATTAATCAGTTGATTTTTCGGCAACTCTTCTACAATCACAAAAAAAAACACACACACACGTTTTTAATTGAATAACTCCATCTGTTAAATAATATACAAACATTCAGAGATAGAGAAAGAGAAAGAGAGAGAGAGATAGGTCGTATAGGGGGGAGAGTAAGAGAGTAAGGGGGACGAAACTGATAAGAAAAATGATATGTGTATTTCATTGAATATACCGCCCATATATATGTGTGCATGTGTATTTATGTATATAATTATATGTGTGCATATATATATATGTATGTGTTTGTGTGTGTGTGCGTAAATATAAAATGTGTCGATCGCTTAATTGCGAATTAGTAAAATATTTCACTAAAAATACGCCACAAAAAAATTAAAATTTTATCATCAAATGACTGCTTCCAAAAATTTCACAAAATTTTATTCCAATCCATACGATATTCACGAAGATATGCCATTTCTTTTAATAACAAGGAATTTCTGCACATCGCTTCATTATACATCCCTTACAATGCCAAAAAACTGGCGAGCGTGGGTTATTGAAAACCAAAGGACTCGAAGAAGGATTGTGTACAAGAGATCTCGGAGCTCGAAGGGATTCAAGAACCTTGGCTTTATTCGTAAACAACCCCAACACCAAATTCAGAAATGATAAGAGTACCAGGAAACTTTTTTCAGATAGCGATATCTGGAAAATTCGTAAGGAATCAACCAGATTCCTTTGCTTCACCTGTGCTTCATTTTTGCAAGAGCTGGAAACGCTCCAAGATCCAGGCAGCCCCGATGCAATGTATTGAATGAGATTGAAAGGAACATCATACCTCTTCCAAGACCTCCATTGAGCTAACGAATGACTTGGGCATAGAATTACATGAGAATGGATTTCCAATCTGTCCTGTTTACTGATTTGACCCGTGCTACTCTTGAAGGTCCGGATTGTTGAGGCCAAAATTTGGAACCCGAACGGACATTGAACCGCTTACAGAGTTCATTGACAGCAAGGAGGTGGAGGCATCATATTTTGGATCGGAATCATTGGGGATTATTTGGTAACCATTCCACAATGCGTACACAACCTTTTAGGATAATCATTTGTCGCCATGGCTAGATGATCTTCCATTGTCATGTTGCTTTCAAATGATTTTTATGCATGACAATGCACCATCCCATTCTGCTAGGGCGACTGCAACTTTCTTAGAATGGATTCGTTGGAGAAACCCATGTGACCTGGCCACCGTGTTCTCCAGACAACATTGAACTTTTCTGGTCAATATTGAAAAGTAAGATTTATGATGAAGGAGAGCAATTTACTTCAAAACATGCCCTTTCTTGGAAAATATTTGATATCCTTAGAGCCATAACTTCTTTTTAGATCAAACAATTGACTTCCCCGGTGGACAAAAGGTTGTTGTTTTTTTTAAGTAGATAAATTTGATAAATAACTCATTTATTTTAGGCATAGCAGTAGGGTGTGCTTTTGTTTATTATTCCTTGACAGGAAAATATTTTTAAAAAAATAAAGTTTTCATGATTAAACATTTTATTTTTTCCCTAAAACAAAATTTTAAGACATCTGCAATAAAACGGTAGCCTGCGGAAAATCCTTGATAAGAAAAAAAATTCATAACTTCCTGAATATCGCATGAATTTGTATAAAATTCTGAGAAATAACTAATTTGACAGTCTTCCTTGTATGATACTTTAACTCTTTGTGACTTATATTTATTAAATATTGGTATTTTACTAATAAGCAATAAGGCGATTGACACAGTTTATATCCACGTATATATATATATATATATGTGTGTGTGTGTGTGTGTGTGTGTGTGTGTGTGTGTGTGTGATATATGTGAGTATTTATATAGGTATGTACGGAATATACACGTTGACACACCGGTTCTCGTCAGACCACCGAAGTTAAGCAACGTTGAACCGGTTAGTACCAGATGAGTAACCGTTGGGGAATTCTAGGCGCTGTATGTGCTTTCTGCTTATCTCGGAATTGTTTCCAGTCGTCCTGGACCTCCACTTGCCACTGGTATTCAACAATGTCAAATCAGGAGAGGTGTGCTTGAAGACTGCGCAACACTTACCAAAATAATGTCACGCGCAGGCACTCTTACAGTGGGTATTTATATATTTATAGTATGTCAAGAATGTAGGAAGCTATATATAGGTATGTGAATATATATGCATGTATATATATGTAGATATATGTATTTAAATATATATGAATGTAAATATATATGTATGTAAATATATATATATATATATATATATATATATATATATATACAGAATAAAATTATCCAACAATCAACTGGTATGGAAACCTGTGACTATAAGTTTTACAAGATATTACTGGCAGTAATATTCTATAAGTACTATCCTACCTAAATAAGAATTGCTCAATATACAAGATAGAGCAAATGAACCAAATTTTAGTCATTCAATGAATTTAAAAATTTATGACGTGAAATGTTTGAATTTCAAATCAAAAGATTTTTATTATTCTATGTAAGACAAAGAACCCACACACATACACGCACAAACACACACACACACACACATATATATATACATATACATATATATATATATATATATATATATATATATATATATATATATATATATACTAGACTAACCGGGACCCGTTGGGTCAGTATGTTATATTAGCTATGGAATTCATGTATGAGCCTGACACTTTTGACGTAAAGAAAATAGTTTTTTTGTGACATAACAGAAACATTTCTATGAAAGTATATTAAAATGAAAAAAGAATATAGATAGATTTCTATGAGTCGTTCTGTTTATTATAATTGATTGTTTTTAAATTTACAGTTAGTGAAATATAAGTGGTTAGCCGTACTTATAGGTAAATGTGCACTGAACGGATACCATAATACTTATTATAATTAAATTCAAAGTTGGATATATCTGCTTTTTTTTTACATCGTTCATTTCTGTATTACGTTTAAGTTATTTTAAACCCCACTCTTCCCATGTTAAATAATAATTTAGAAATAATAACATTAATATTTCGGCGCCCCACTTGTTTTTTTGTTTTTTGTTTATCTTAAACCACACTCTTCCCATGTTAAATAATAATTTCGAAATAATAACGTTAATATTTCAGCGTCCCAATTGTTCTTTTGGTTATTTTTATTTTAAACCCCACTCATCCCATGTTAAATAACGATTTCGAAATAATAACGTTAATATTTCAGCGTTCCACTTGTTCTTTTTTTTCGCGTTAAACTTATCCAAATAAAAAATTGTTAATACTGTATGCTTTTTTTTTACATCGTTAATTTCTGTATTACGTTTAAGTTATTTTAAACCTAACTCGTTCCATGTTAAATAATAATTTCAAAATAATAACGTTAATATTTCAGTGCGCAGGTCGAAACCTGCAAAATAAGCGATTTGTATTTATTTGTTTACGTTTTTATGGGTTAATGTTTATGCGCGTATGCGCAACCGGATATCGTAAACCGGAAAGTGGGTTACATACATCGTTACAAGGTCATTTGAGTTTTATAATTATATAGATATATATTAATTTTAGTAAAGAAAAATTTATTAATAAAACCGAAAATTGGTCAAATGTTCATGAACGTCTCGACTTTAGTCATCTTTTAAAAAAACTGTACATCGTTGAACATATAAATAATGTTGTTTTTCTTTATATCACTTTTTAATATATCATATCATATTATATCATTTTGCGAATGGACAAGACACAAACTGTTTATGGTTATTTAATCTAACTATGAATTAACTGCGTTTTCACCTGCGTTTTTTTTTTTACATGAAGGTCACCACTTATCAAGGCGCAGAAGCCACTCGGGGTAAGGGTTATTTTGTGTACAGGAATCAACGGGATAGTGTTGCAGTATTCATTAGTATTGGAGATTTGATAAAGTGGAATTACTTAAGAGGGCGGTTCATCAGGAATTTGTTTATGTTGGACTTGAAGACAGGAGGGAAACAGGCAAGCGGTAGAGAGTTCCACAGGCGTGCAGTTCTAAGAAAGAAGCTTTGTTCATGGAATCTACGTTTTGATTGAGGCACAGAGAAAGAGTTAGGATAATTATTGGCAGTGATTTCAGTTAGACGGGTGTTTATCTTGAAATATTGGCGAGAGGGGACCAGAGATTGGAGCTCAGACGAGCACCTGCCATGGAAATAACGATAAAACAAAGATAGGCTCGCAACGTCTCTTTTGTGGGAAAGAGGTTGCAGGGGAGAGAAAAGGGCATCCCCCCACTAAACCACGAAGTCTGTCAAATTTCTCTTGTTTTGGGATGCTTAAGATTTTTTATTTTGATTTGCTTTTCGTTACGTAATAAATATTATTTAACATTATTATTAATGAAGCCTATACGAAATATGTTCTGGTTCTCTTCTAAAGACTTTTCTTTGTTACAGGATTTAAAATAGATTCAAAGAAATTTTTGGGTTAGAAATTTATATATATACATATATATACATCCATATATATATATATATACATATACATATATATATATATATATATATATATATTACGACCTTACATAAAATGATTTGATTGCGAATGACTGGAGAAAGAGAAACACATGTGAAGAGAGAGAGAGAGAGAGAAAGAGGGAGAGGGCAAAAGAGAGACACGTATATACCAAACCAGACTAACCCTGACCCGTTGGATCATAGCTTTCCATGGAATAGTGATTACACAGGATCAGTGTATAAACGTGCAATCCGTATACAGAATACATCTTTAACGCACAAAAACTGAATGCACGCGCACACAAAATAAACATGGCGACCAGTGAAAACAATAAATGGAAATAATTAAGGCCTTAACACCATTGCCTTTAGATTAAGTGATAAATCTTTTATATAAGAGGGGTGTTGATCCGTTGGAAAAAAATAAAAAAAGACGAACAGAAAAAAAATAAAGGAGCGAGTATGCATTGTGCACACAAGATTTTAAGCCTAGAAATATCAAGAAATAATAATTAATTGATTAAATAATATTTAACGGTGACATCATTTTAAAGGAAATATTTTAATAAAAAAATGAAAAAATCTCCCAGCAACACACACACACACACACACACACACACACACACACACACACACACACACACACACGTTTTGAAATGTTTGTACATCTTTTTAAATGGTTGGAACTGATCCCCCCAACGCTTTTGTCGACCCGCTACCAAACTTGTAAAAATTCTGACGATTACAGGTCTCGTTTATTGTTACGTAGCAAAGAAGACTGTTCACATTTTACGTTAAATTTATATGGCAAAGTGATCTCTACTCTACAATGTTTAATTTTTTTTTTTTTTAATTTTCTATTTTCTACTATTTTTAATAGCCGTTAAAACGTATTATCACAAAAAAGTAGATTTCGATTTTTTAAGAGGTAAACTACGCTGGAAGAGTGTTATAAAAATATCAATTTTATTTTTTAAATATGTAAATTGATCAAGTTTTGGGTTTGTTTATTCTACATAAAACATATTTGGTTTTTATTATTTTTTTTAAATTAAAAAACATAATAAAAACCGAGCCAAGAACACATTACCTGAAAGTACTTCTTTTAAACTCCTCGAACTAACGTTTACAGGAAACATGAACAGTAATAGATACATTGAGAGCATTGCCAAGGTTGCTGCAAAGAAAGTTGTCTCTCTCTCTACCGTGCTAGAAAATTACTTACGCCTGAAACTATCCTGTACCTCTATAAGGCCACCATTCGCCCATGTATGGAATACTGTTGTCACATTTGGGCTGGTGCATCTGCTGCTTGTCTCTCACTCCTGGGCAGGGTTCAAAACAAAGTCGCCAACCTGATAGGTCCTGAACTGCCATCTAGGCTTCATCCTCTGTCCCATCGACGAAATATTGCATCACTCTGACTGTTCTACAAATACTTTAATGGTGAATTCTCTGACGAGCTACAAGCACTTGCACCTCCTCGACGTGACTACCCCCGGCAAACCCGACAAGCAAGTAAGTCCCACCCCTTTACAGTAAAGATCCCTAGGTGTAAGAAAGCCTTTTACTCCAATAGTTTCTTCCCCCATAACTGCAAATCTTTGGAACTCCCTTCTGGGATTCTGCTTTCTCAACTGTACTGATATGCGGAAGTTCAAGTGTAATGTGAACAAACATCTTGCTACTTATCTCCCTTCATAATGCCCCTGCAAATTATGTCCCAGGTAGTAGCCCCCTACTTCAAAGTGTCACTGTGGCTTTTGTGGGATGAAAATTGATTTTTAAAAAATCTATTTAACAATAAATAACATAAGGAAGATGATCCTGTAAATCAACTATTTATAAAAAATAAAAATCATTCATGGCTTTGTTTTTAGTTAATTACGCATGCGCAGAATTTTTGAAACCGGAAGTCGTAAGCCAGAACTTGTAAAACGCAACCCGGGGGACGATTTCAACATGCAAGCAAAAGGATTTGACTTCTATTTTACGATAGATGAAGAGTGAAAAATAACTATTTATGCTACTAATAAATACTAGTGGCACCTGTGTAAATTCCACAGACTCTTTTATATGTAATATATTGATATTGGCTTCTGTGAATATTCAGCATAAACTGAGACGCCCTGATATTATTTTTGCTATTTTGTTAAAACTTAATAAGCAAAAATTTACGTTCTTAGTTTTTGCTTATTTCCAGTCATAGCATTATTTCTCTCATCAAAATTTGAAAAGGTCTGGAACCTTTTTAATTTTTGTATTTTAATTTTTCTTGCCTGATGAAATCAGTATGGTTGAAACGGTCCGCACATCGTAGGCAAATATGACTGCATTTACATAAAGAATAAAAAATATTACTTGCTTTGTTTGATTGAGCACTATCAACGACCCTTATAGAAATTCAATTATTCTTAATTTTTGGAAATCTTACAACCTGATATATATTTTTTAAAATAAAAATGTCCTAATCCCCCTATTATATAAATATATATATATACATATATATATATATATATATATATATATATATATATATATATATATATATATATATATATATATATAGAGGGGGGATTAGAACATTTTATTTAAAAAATCTTTGATGGTGAAAACGTTACATACGTCTATGTAATTAGAGAATAAATATAGATATAAAAAGACTATGGGGAATGAAACAGTAGAGCAATAATTACAAGAAACTATAGAGTGCTTGTGCAGATTATGACCTTTAATCTTACGCCTTTCAGGTGAAAGCATTAGTATGTGCTTAATTGTCATGTCGAAATTGATATGCATTCAAATGTTTTTGTAAAATTAATCGATAAATTTGATTACAAGGAAAAAACAGTGTGATTGTGTAGATTATATGCCATTTAAATCAATTCATTTCTGGTTCTTTCGCCTAGGTTTTTTTTTAAACATTTCTCTCGCGGAAAGTTATCGAGCCACTTGAAAAGGGAGTAGTCGGTAGGGAAAAGGTCTGGAGAGTATGGTGGATGATACAAAGTTTTGTAGCGCAATTCGTTCAACTTTTACATGGTTGGTTTAGCAATATGCGGCCGAGAATTGTAGTGCAAGAGAGTTGGGCTTTTTTTTTTACTAATGCGGGGTGTTGTTGTCGTTGTTTTTGATGAATTTCGTCTATATGTTGACAGAACTTTTCCATCATAATCGTTTCGCCTACATTCAAAATATCTAATGAATGAGACCGATCGTATATGACTACACATTCAGCATGAATTTTTGTGCAACTTTTGCTTCGAGAAGTGTTGTAGAACTTCGTCGACGTCTAAACATTGAGCTGAGCGTCACTGGTTGTCATGAAGAACCCACTTTTCATCGTAAGTCACTACTCAGTCGAACAACGTGAAGAAGCTAAATTATCGCGTTTTTTTTTTGTAAACCACCATTGTGCAATGTGTTCAGTGGTGGCAGTACTGGGCCAAATGCTTTGTTGATACTGCGAGCTGTTTCAGGAGCTTTTCGGCCTAACTTTAATTGAAATAAAAAAATTGTGAAAATTTGCCTTTTTTTCATCTTGCATTCAACATTCTAAAAAGAAGACTAATTAAAACTATGGATGGAGCAAAAACGATGTTTACAATGATATATAAAGTAAAGGTATTTTAACGAAAGCCTCTTTGAATATACATCATGTGAAATCAGTATATATATACATGTGTATGTGTGTGTGTGTGTGTGCATGCGTGTGTGTGTTTATGTGTGCGTATATGTGTATAATGAAAGATTTATTGAATGGAAGTGACAGCTTTCGCGTATTTATTTTCTTATCCCTTCTTTCTCAATGGCTGACCAGTGATCTGGTGTAGTGTGTACAAGAACTCACAAAGATGCAAGTACTCTTAGCTCGCATGAGTCGTCCTCAGGCATGTGTAGATGCTGATACAAATTTACAATGAGCCTATATGATGAAATACCTATTAAAACATTTTAACTGCATTTAATATTTCCCTCTTATTCTCGTATCGGGACTGGTTAATTGAACGTTTATGTGCGCGAATGAGCAGTGCTTCGAAAATGGTGACGCGAGGACTACAGTGTCAAACAGGGAGCATGAATATGTTTTAAATAAATACATTACAGTAATCTATTTAAGAAATCGTATTTGCTGTTATAATTTTAAAATCCAAAACTACTCACTTAACTCTAGAAGCGAAACAGCACTCAGCTGTATATATAAGAAAAATTTGATAATTATATAAAAAACAAAAAAAAGCAAATTAAATAAATGCTTAGATAGAAGCGACTAATAAAAAATATGAAACAAGCCACTCCAATCAGCTAAAAATAAGGTAACCTGTTAATTAAACACATTTACAAAATAGCTGTGCAAAACTTAAACAAAGAAAACATACTAAGATATCAAGTAAATATCGGTGAAACTTTTCTTTAGGTGTAGCCTATTGACGAATTAAACTAGTTACTTTGTGAAAGGAAAGTACAAACGAATCTGATTGATAAGTTAAGTACACTAAGCACTCAGTTCATTTATAAAAATAAAAAAAACTAATAAAAGAAATTCATAGAGTTAACTTGACAGTTTCCGTTCGGGACGAAACGCGGACGTCGCCGTGTAAATTAACACACGCACACACACACACACTCACACACAGATACATATATACACACACACACACGCACACACACACACACACACACATATATATATATATATATATATATATATATATATATATGTATTATTCAAACATGGTAGTGTTTGAATATATGATTAAGTAGCAGTTTTAGTCATTTAGAACCGGTTTAAAACTTCACCGTTCACTCATTTTTCGACTAAATTTCAAACAATTATTACAGTTTATAGATCACCTTCTCAGCTATTTTGTGACATTTTTGTTGTTCAATTTTCGTTCAGTAAAACTAAAGTTATGATGAATTTCCTATATGCAAAAACGTAAAATCACGTAAGGAGGTAAGCGAAGTTTTTTATGACTGGTTTCCATAGCAACCACTGTGCTTCAGGGACTATTGTCGCTATCAATTCACCGCTCTCGCGAATAGAGAAGCAACAAATGAAATAGAGAAAATGAAAAATGAAAGGGAGATAATTGGAGGGATTTTATTAAAGGCATACGAGTGCCGTACATTGTTATTACATATGTGTATGTAATGTTTATAGGTGCACAAAAAATAAGACTGGAATTAAACAAAGAACAAGTGAAGATACTGGAAGTCTTGAGCAATCATGGATTACAATGGAAAAATGCGAGAATATAAAGTAATATGGTAAAGCTTAAACATGGAAAATAAAGGACAAGATATTCTAGTAAGAAATATAATAAATTTAGAATTTAATATGTTGCAGCATTAATGATGATTCTTTTTAATTCAATTTAACATTATATATTCAATTCTTAATGCTGCAATATTTTAAGTTATACACTTATATTTTTTACTAGAATATCTTGTTATTTTCTTTTCTCTGTTGAAGCTTAACTATATTACTTTTCCTGCTCGTATTTTTCCATTGTAATGTATACATATGTATATATAAAAAAAAATACGTCGGGAGAAACGTATACGGATTAATCTACTTTTCAACGATTTTAATTGCCTCGGCAGGTGTTCAACTATTACGTAAAATAATTAAATGAGAGCCTAATATTTTTAAATAAATTGAAATAATAAATGAATCAAAAAGGTAAAATAAAAAAATAAAATAAAAAATATAATTTTAAAGAATTATATATATAAAGATGAAACAATATCTATATAAATAAAATGTTTATTTTAAAAAGACAACTTCGAACAAACTATAAACAATTAAAACCTGTCCGCTGAACTTTCTCTAATACGCACACATCGCTTTCTCCCCACAGATATTTAGTACAACAAATAGTTTGCCATAGAATTAAATGCAATCACATATACGCACACACATACTCGCGCACACACACACATACGTGCGCATACACACCCATCTCTATTTCTATTTACTCTCTAATCTATATATATATATATATATATATATATATATATATATATATATAAGCGAAAATATGTGTTATGTATGTGTGTGAACTTGTTCTCTATGTCCGCAAACGGCTTTTTTCGTCGTCCTTCTCGCTCGGCTCGCTCCTTTTTAAAACTTTTTATATCACGTCTAAATTATAATAACTACGACTTAAGAACGGGGGTCGCGGCTATCTTTAATTTCCCCGACTTTTACCAGCAATTTTTGATCGCCGCGGGGCGGAGGAAACAGTAATTGGCTTGCAGCGTAAAACTAGGTCAAACATCACGCCACTTAACTTCCTATATATTTCACTTTATAAACCTTAACTTAACACGCTTATCAATTCCTTTCCCCTCGTGGCGGAGATGGCTAGGTGTCAGTTTTTTTTTCCATCTCCTTTCCACCTTCGCGTGAAGGCTTCAGGGTTCAATTCTACCTTTCTACTAAAACTGTTTTTTTCTTTTACACCTCCAAACACCCGGCTAACTTTTTTTTTAACACACACACCTTCAAACACCCGGGCAGTAATTTATGAAAGGAATTGTACTTGTGTCTGTGTGTCTGTGAGCTCGCTCCCTATGGACTCGAAAACGACTGGACTGATTTTTATGAAATTTCATACGAATGTACATTATGTCCTTGTTTGTGTTCTTAAACGGGGTTTGTGTCTTCGCAGATGTTTTCGCGAATGTCTTCGCAAAGTATCGATAATTGGGAATCGAAATAATCCGGTGAAAGAAGGAACAAGCGATTTTGACCGAAGTTAACATCTTACATAGTCTAACATCACAAGTGCGTTTGAGAAGTTTCATTAGTACACAAACAGAAAGGCTCGATATATATTATCTACAGTAGATTCTTTGATATGACAGGCGTGCGTTCGGAATAAATGTTTCTGTTTAGAGTACAGCTAAAGCATGATACTTGACTTTTGCATTTTAAACTTTAATTCAGACCATTATATATATATATATATATATATATATATATATAAATAATTTTATAAAATCAACAGTGGGTTCTCTACAGTGCGATAAAGATAAGAATGCGAGGAACATATGAGCTTTCTCCTGGTACACCGGGATTAATCCCCAACTAGAACAGGTACGCAATCGATTTGAGTGGAAAAAAAGGGCGATTTCAGTGATTTCGATTACAATGTAACTATGTGAGTGTGCTAGTATATATATATATATATATATATATATATATATATATATATGTGTGTGTGTGTGTGTGTGTGTGTGTGCGTGTGTGTGTGTAGTTAGAGACACAGACAGATAAAAACATGGGGAAAGGGCGAGATAGGCAGACAGACAATGAAGAGTTCAACTTGATATTACTGTTATAGATGTATACAGAGAAATTCAAATCGCTTCACACAGGAAGAAACAAATAAAAAGGAGAAAATATTTGGTCGGCCATATCTGTGTCCTATAATTAAATAACTGTAACATATGATTCAGGTTTACTTTTAGGTTATTCAATCGCATGGGTTCGACACTTTAGTCACGAGAGCCTTCACAGCGGTATGTTGCGACACGCTTTTGTGAACCCATCGGCGGAAAATTTGCTTTGCAAGCGAAGCGACTTAATAATAAACTGCTTGTGTCGAAGTATTTAACCGCAATGGATAATCAACGCTAATTACTTCAAGTGATCGGCGCGCCTTATCTCATTAATGAGGGAAAGAGTATTATTGAATTGATACTCCGATGCCCCTGTCTGTTCGAACTTAATGAGCACGGGCTAACTTACCCCGCCAAGCGACTAATTTCTTTTTAACTGGCATTAGATGAGGGGAGAAGGTAGAGAACGGTGAGACACAACGGCTCGATTGGCCACGTTTAGCGGCATTAAAGGATTGTAGTATTGGTCGACATTAAACACCTCTTACAGGTTTTGAAGCCCAACATTTTCATGGTGACCAATTAATCTAATAATAGGAACATGCCGTTATGCCAACATTCTAAGCGTTTTACAAAATTATTCTAACGTATATTGTTGACTTCCCTATGTGTGGTAGCTACACTACTACCAGGTCGGTGAAAATAGGCTTGGATCGAGGCTACTGAGAGTAAGTACAGGCCAATGAACATGACAGCATGACGTCATTTCCAAATCATCGTGTAGGTATATGACGACAAAAGTTTGTTCAACCATGTGACGACGTTAATAGCCATAAAAATATTTTTCGTTGCCCCTTGTGGTAAGTTAAACGTATTTTTTTTTTCTAAAGAGAAAGAACAATTCTTCTTTTGGATAATTATATAATTGCACATTCATTTGGATAATTTAAATCTAACAAATAATAAAAGTAAGTGAACCTGTTTTGGAAATGTTCTTACATGTCTATCGAAGAAAATCGAATATTTCATTTTATTATTTTGGAAACAGCAAAACAAACAATTTTTATATGAGAATATTTTTCAGTACGTTCTTTTAATAATAAATAAAACTTTTCATTGAGTATTTTCAAATATCTAAAAGTTAGAAGCATTTTTCACGACAGTTTTTATTTTTTTAATTTTTTTATTTAACCAAAAACGATCGATGAATTCAATATTTTAGCATCAGGCGTAATTTATTTATTTGAAATATATTTATAAAACTTTAAATTTGATTGTTTTATAACATTTCAACTGTATGTAATTTAGATAACTGGAGTGGTAAATGAAATAGGAAATTCTGTTCTTTATCGAGACAGAACGAAGACAAATTCATCTTAAAAATTCATTAACTAATCAGCTTTAATTAAAGTTTTGATATGAACTAAAAAATCAAGAGTGCATTAAATTTTAACATATTTTCTTGCGTTTCATCTCATAAATAAATGGGTACTTCACGGGGAATGTAGACGCTTCGTAAACGGTGTTTTTATTCAATGATTGCTCCCTGAAACCGTTTTCTTTCATTTTCTTCGCATATATCTCATAGTTTTTTTATTGTTTTGAATTTGTTTTATCGTTTTATGGGGGGTAAATTTGATTCATACTTTTATTCCGTGCGTGTTTTTATTTTATTTCATTTTGATTTTTTATTATTTTCTCCACTAAAGATTTTTAAAAATATTTTGTAAAGTTATTTTTTCATACATATGCCAATAATGTTCCCCCCATTTCGGCCTTAAGTAGTACTTGCAGAAAAATTTTTGTGATTAAATAAACCAAAGAAAATCTTTTGCGCATGCGCTTACAGAGAGCAATCATTAAATTAAAAAACCACCGTTTACACAGGGTCCATATTTCCTGTGAAGTACGAGTAAATGTTGTACGCGCCCTGCTGAAATAAGATTATTATTTAGAAAGCTATTCTTTACAGGGGGAGATGCTTTCCGCACTTTCACCTAACAATTTAATGAAAAAGAAAAGATACCATAAAAATCTAATTTAACTTGGAAATATTATCTAAAATATAGAACAGCGCGTACACTACACAAGCACAATTATTATTATTATTATTATTATTATTATTATTATTATTTATTATTATTATTATTATTATTATTATTATTATTATTATTATTACAACAATGATAATAAAAAGAACTGGTGTAGATGACATCGACTAGCGCCACATCAATTAGTTGTGAAGGGTCAGGGAGGATGGAAAGACCGAGGTGGGAGAGTAATAACCAGGTCTCCACTGGAAGTGTGCAATTCAAATCTGGTACCTGGGAGGGAGGGACATTTTGTCACCTAAACCCCAGGAAACACCAATGGCTGATGCTAACAAGAAATCAATTGCCAGTGAGTGATCACTGGTGATGGCCTGTGAAACAACTCCTAGTGAGTGAAATAATAATAATAATAATAATAATAATAATAATAATAATAATAATAATGTTCACTCCCAAATTTACCACCATCTTGATTTAATATCGTACATGTTTACTATACTTTTTTAGTTTTTAACCAATATTCACATTATAGTGTGATTGTCTTTTAGTAGTTATGTGAACTTCATTTCCGTATTCATGAATTCTGCATTGATATGAACATGAAGACTATAGCGGAGTATAGGATTCCTAACCATGTAACTGATGAAAATACGCTACGCATTTTGATAGAAAAATATGGGGAAAAATTAACATAGAAGAACCGAAAACCAAAACTTTGAATGTACTTCTGTATTAAAAGTAATAGTTATTTAAATATTTCAACAGATAACCTTGTGGGGAAAATCCAGCTCCCCAATAAGGGGAACTCTGGATGGGAACAAAAATAAAAATTGTTTCAGTCATGAAGAATTTCTCCTCCACCGGTCGAGGACAGAAAAGGTGAATTGTAGCATCGGAACAGATACTACCACACTGTTATCTTGTCCCGAAGGTCAAGAATGGTTTGTCTTTTATGTTTCTTTAATTGTATGTTCTCTAAATTCATAATTCAGTTTTATAAGTATTATATTGTATATTGCTTTAAAATTATGTAATTTTACATAGATAATATTTATATTTTATCTTGAATAAAGTTCAGTTTCATTATTAATTGAATTGGCTGTCTTTCTTTTCTTAAACATGTTTTAATGCTCTTTTTTTAATGACGTCATATAGTATCGACAGTAACAGTTCGACAAATCTTACCTACGTTGCCTGCAGGCATTTTGTCAGTTAACAAGACCGTTTGTAATGAAAATATCAGCTTTTCCTCGTCGGTAATATTAGGGGGTTTTGTGAAATGTGAAAAATAAGATTTGGTCGCATGTAAATAAGACCCAGTAGAGGTGCGGATTTGAGTCTGTGTTTAAATATAGGGATGAATGGCAAAGGGTGGGGGGTTAAGGATCAAGATAAATAAAAGATTAGAAAGAAACGTAATCGTATGAGTGGGTGATGGCCGCCATAAATCTTCAACATACTAGTGTGTATAGTTTCAATCAGTAAGAGAATGTGGAATAGACATATCTATTCTAAAAGGGGTTTCAGATTTAGTCCGGGTTATAAAAATGCTTTTAATTTGACTAGATTTTTCATGTGGTCAGAAAGTGTACGATGTATTTTGCCTTCTTGCATATCACCGTCTTACCACTAATATCTGTACACATATCAGTGAAGAGATTAAGCGATAAGGAAGAGTAAGAAAAGATGTGTGGGAGAAAAGAAGAAAAAAACAAGAAGGGAAAGTGGAAAAATGAAAAAGGTAAACCATAAATGATTTATTTGGTGGTAATTCTAAACATAGCTTTCTCTTTCTTATTAATCCCCCATGCTCGTCCACTCCCCCGCCCCTACTCCTATCTTTCGTCATAGCTTTCTGACTTATAAATTACGCGAAGTTTTGAAAGTTGTATAGCAATAATAATAACAAAAATTCCAAATTGTATATAATTAATTTATCTCCATACTTAAATATAACCATCTACTCTAATTGTGATAATGATAATAGAAATAGAAGGTAAAGGGGAATATATATATATATATATATATATATATATATATATACATATATATATACATATATATATATACATATATATATACATATATATATATATATATATATATATATATATATATATATATGGGGGTGTACAGGGTGCGTAAGCGGAATTTATAATGCACTTTGATTTCAAATTTTCTGCCAAAGGATTAATGCGATCTTAGTGACTTGTTTTTTTTTTTTTGTTCAGATACACAGAAATTCATCAGCTGTTGTTTAAACCACTGTTCGTTTCAATCGGACGAAAAATGCCATCAGAAATAGCAAAAAAGCAGAGAGTGCTGGATCTACTTCGCGCGGAAACTCGCCCGAAGGACATCCCTGCCATCGTGGGAGTGTCCTTGGCAACAGTTTACAACGTCAGGACCAAATTTAAGGTTACAGGCAACATGGAGAGGTCTCCGGCTCTTCATTAGCCAACAAAAAACGGACACAAGGCTTCATCAGGGACGTGGAGGCCACAATCCAACAGGGTCAAGCAGTCTCAATACGGAAGCTCGCCAAATAAAAAGCGTAAGCGAGGAGACCATTAGCTGGATTGTCAAGAAAGACGTATTCCTACGCCAGAGTCGTCAGGCACCTACTCACAAAGCCTAAGAAGGAAAACCAGCTTGCCAAGTGTAAAAATGTCCTGTGTTGACTAAAGAATAGATAGAATGCATCAAAGGTGAAAATCTTCAGTGACGAAAAGTATTTACCGTCGACCAGACTCTTAACAGGCACAATGATCGCATGATTGCAACTACCAGCAGCAATGTGAAGCCAGTCATGAGGACCAAACACCCGGTCAAGGTAATGGTATTTGGCCTTGTGGCCTCAGACGGAAAGCGTTTTCTGCACTTTTTCCGACAAGATTAAAAGATCGGTGCCAAGGAATATTACAGCCTCCTCTAATATCGTATCCACACCATTTCTGAAGGCTAATTACTCAGAGAACACCTACGTCTTCATCCATAACTCTGCACTGTGTCATGAGGCTGCCAAAGTCCAAATTTTCTTGGCCAACAACTTTGCAGAATTGTGATTAACCTCCTTCTGACCATCCTGTTCACCTGACCTGAATGTGCTTAACTATTCTGTTTGAAGCGTTGTGGACGCAGAGGCCTAGCAGACTCCCCACACCAGTGTTGAAGCCTTGAAGCAGTCCATCTTGACAGCCTGGAACAATATGTTGGAGTACTTCCTCGTCAAGTCCTGCAAGGCCTTCAGGCGCCGTGTTGAGGCAATGATTGATGTAGAAGGCGGACACTTCGAATAGTTACTATTCCAATCTTCCTGAACAACATTTGTTTAAAAAAATGTTTGCAGATTTTGTCTCGATTAGTTGCTATGTTCGTTTTATTTCCATCTTCGATCATTCTAAATTTCGCTTACGCACCATGTATCTATACTTGTTTTGGTTCCATGACTGGATAGAAGTCCTAAGTAATTCAAAAGTGTCGCCTGCGGTAATGATTGAACCTTCAACCTCCAGCAGCATGTAATTTAAAACTGCATTTTAACAAGTAATGAAACAGTTGTTCGAAGAATCTAAATAATACGAAGGGCGGATGTGTTTTCAGAACAAAAGACGCCCTCCTATTTATTGCCATCTCCTTATTTTATTATTTCTTTTATATTTTATATTTATTTATTTTTATGATCCTTATAGCCGCGTGAAGTCAATTCCTTTTAAAGAAGTGCATTACATTCTGTTCGATAGGTCATATATATATAGATAGTGACTGATGAGATAGCTAAAATGAAAACTAGATAGATGGATGGAATCGATCGGTTCGAATGATGATGGATAGAATATCGAATTACAAGTCCGGTACGCACTCTTATCAGACAATCAGTCAAACCGTCTATCAATGTTTGAACGGAGCTCAGCATGTTGATGGCCATCATCATTGGAAACTTTCGCAAACTTTTAGCGTGATTTCTCCCAAAACAAATTTCTCCTAAAATTACCCCTGACAAGAACCACTACTTTAAAAGCATATGTTTTGCACATTCGAGATGGAAAGAGGCACTTGTATTAGACAGTCCATCTTTCCAGAAGTTCCACGTGCATTATCCAGCGGATCGTTCCCACGTGCGTAATTTTGTATTTCCATTCCCGACCTTTTTTTTCCCCCTGTTTTATTTTTACATGAGTTTGTGCTTTTGCTTTGTTTATTTCAGCAATCCTATGTTTGGCCATTCGTTATTTATATTATCATCCCTTCAATGTTCCTTTATTTTTTTATTTATTTTTCTGTTTATTTTATTTTAGGTAATTGTTTGTTTTTGTTGTTTTTTTTGTTGTTGTTGTTGGTTTTCTTATTTTTGTTAGCACATCACTACTCGTCCAGACCAAAACAGCAGGTGGTAATCTAGGAGGATGACATTATGACTATAAACCATAATATATTGTCTCCCGCAAAAAAGAGGCGACTTTACCTTAAATGGTATCACAGCGAACGAACATAAACGACATCCAAAGAAGTTAGTCATTCCTAGAAGAATGTTTTCTTGGCAAAAGTCCTGATACTACACTATCTCCTGAATTGGTAATGCAAAACTAGTACATTAATTTGAAATAATATAGAAAACTGAATTGGGCATTGAATGCGGTACTTTGGTTGGTAGTTCATTTTCTTTGCTTCAGAATCGTTTAGATGAGGATTGTTTATTCGAAGTATTTAGATTGTTGAGACTACTGTTCTGATTTTTAGTATCATATTTACGACATTTCGGCCGATTAATCCCAATCCTTTTTCAGGAATGTTTCTGTCGAACTCAATAATCTGGACGAAATTTCGGACGGAACCATTTATTTCCTTCAGAGGGTAGCATGCTCTCGTTCTGTTAGCCACGACTGGAATGATGCCCTAAGTACTTCGTAATTATATTGTTTGGTCACCCACACTGAGAATTAAAGCTTCAACCTCCCGGAGAATATCATTTTTATCTAATATATAGTAAAAATAATTAGTAATAAATAATGATATTTACAACTAGAAATAGCATAGTTAAAGGCTCTCAGAGTTTGTATTAGAACTGTCTGCAAGGACTCCTAGCGTTTGGATTAGAGTACTTTTAAAAAAATCAATCATAAAAATTCCTGAATTTGACAAATATTTCCGAATTCGGAAGAAACATTCCTGAGTTCGTCAAGATATATTTGCAGAAGGTCAGAGGTTACATCGACCGAAAAGTTGTGAAAATGGAAATAAAGATGAGAACAGCAGTTCGAAGAATCAAAATATCCGGATTCATTTTCGCTATTTCGTTCGATTTTTTTTTTTCATTTCTTTGTTCATTCACATCTCTAATGTGTTAGAAGTGGTTTTCTATTTCGTTCTATGGTGGTGTACCGACAACTACTCTTTACACCAGCAATTGCATGAGAAATCGATTATTGTTGAACCGTGTCTATTAAAAAGCACGCTCAATAGCATCTTCTTTAGGAGTCTCACAATCATGAAAATTATGTAGTCCTTGCAAGAAGTCGTGAGGAACTAACTTATAAAGCAGAAAAGGTTTTCAAAGCGAAGACCCCAGCATCAGTGATGATCTGGGAAGCCATTTCTGAGAGAGGGAAACTTCCACTTGTTTTTTCTCTATCAAGAGTTTAAGGTTATAGAATGTTAGATTAGCGAGATTTTTGAAGGTGCACTGACACCATTACGTAATTCTGTGTACGGTTATTAAGTTTGAATTCTCCAACTAGATGGTGTGACAAACCCTTTTGTTCATGTAAGACAGCAGAAATGTAGAGAAAACTGTCCGCCCTAAATCAGCAAAGAGAGGTGACCTCCCTCATTACTTAATCTTAACACCCTTTATTATTCTTTGTGGTCAAGATTAGAGGCCTGCTCTACTCTTACAAGAAATTAAAGCTTTTAAGATAAAATTTAACAAATGCTAGAATAAAATAACCTTAGATGTTGTGCGTACTGCTATATATTATTTCCTCCAAAGACTTCCAAGTGTAATGAGGACTCGTTAGAAACATCTTGAACAATACTTATGTTATATTGTTTCTTCAGTATTTACTAATCATTGTCGGTAATTCGGTTATATATATAAACCTGTGTATCGCTTTATTGCAGGACAATATTCTTTAAAAAATTTTAAATTGCTATGAAAGGCATAGAAATGAATTTTGGTACACTGAAGGAGCATAACAAGTTGTCTTATTTCCCTGATTTGTGTAGAATTTGAGCAAATATTTTGAAAGTTATGCTATTTTATCGTATTTCCTGGTCGATTTTAAATGCGTATCACCTTATTGCAGGTCTCGCAAAATGGCTAGAAAGGGTCGATTGGCAACTAGTAAAAAAGAACGTGTTGTTGCATTACTTGAAAAGGTTTATCTCTCGGAGATTTAGCCAAGGAGCTGGGAAGAGATCGAAGAACATTGTCTTTATTCGTTGTAAATCCAATCATCAAACCAAAGAAAGGATAAAGCACGAGAAAGTCAGTTTCTGTTCGTGATGTGAGAAAAATTCGACGTCAACCTCTTAAGCAGGCGAGCAGCAACAGTGCTGCTACATTTTACAAGGCTGGAATACGTTCCTTCTCCACAAAGAAACGCTGCAATTTCTTAAAAGGAAATTTTAAGAAGCATTCAGGGCCCTGTCGGTGGGGCATTAGAATACGCCGACTGCCCCCCTGCAGAGGGTAAAAGTCCCTCAATGGGGGTCCTGGATATGACCTTAAACTATATCCAGTGGTGAGGCCCCAGCTTGTGGATTTTGGGGAATGTGGAGCCACCCTTTAATTACTATTGCTCCCAGGTCCACTCTGACCCGGAGTGGTAGTACCTGTTAGGGTCCCAACTATGGGTTAAATAGAAACCGACGTGAAAACAACAAATATATTCTATTAAAAAGCTTACTTCTGAATCTTTGGATTCGGCATTCAATAACCCTAAAAGGGTTGATATGCCGTAAAACAAAAACAACCAACCAACCAACCAAGAAGCATTCAGCAATACCTGTTTTTAACCAAACTGATGAGGAAACGCGTTTTGACTCAGCAATACATGAAAACCAGCTTTGAAAATGTTCTTTTCTCACCGCTGAGGTCAGAGCAACCCTTGATGGACAAGATGGGCTGGCTAATGTTTGGAGTTCTCTTTAATTCCCTACTCCTCATCGATTCCGTCGTCAACATGGGTGTGAAAGTATCATTTTTGGGCTGGAAAAATATGCGATGACCATTTCGAGTGCAAGAAGGTGTCAAACTGAAAAGCTGGTCTTATACTTTATTTGTAAATTAGCATTTATCACCATGGCTTTATGACCTTCAATTGACGCGTCACCGCAAACTGATTTTTATGCACGACAATGTGCCATTAAACTCAGCCAAGGCTACAATATCCTACCTTAAGTCATAAGGCATTAGTGGAGAAAATTTGATAATATGGCCACCTTGTTCTCCAGATATAAACCCAATTGAACAACTCTGGTTAATGATAAAGATGAAAGTTTATGAAGAAGATGTTAAATTTTCGTCAAAGGATGAATTTTGGATGAAGATTTTGGAAGTTTTCTATGGCATCTCATCATTTCAAATCTCTTGATTGACATCATCAACAGACATCATCAATTGACATCATCAATTGACAATCTTATTTTGAAGCATAGGCGTTATGTTGATAAATAAATATTTCCTTAAACAAAATAATGTGAAATTTGTTCTTGCTCTTGGTTTATATTGTTACTGGATATGTTATTTATTTCATATAAATAGAAATATGAAGTAAGGATATTGTTTTATTACCGAAAATATAGATTTTTATCACTTACATTAAAGTGATACACACTTGACCATACAAGAAAATAGAAATAAATTCGCATTCAAAATATTTGTTCAAATTCCACAAAAATCGAGAAACCCCCATGTTTCCGCGTTGGCTGCAGTCTTTTTAAGTAAAGCTCTTGCTGAGATTCTTATATCACTACTCTTCCACTGTCCGGAAATAATGCAAATCGTGACTCATCAGACAAAATGACATTGGTCCACAAGACGATAAATCTCGCGATCATCTCATGAGCCTAATCTTTTCTATGCTTAATATTTGTAGGGCAAAAAGGCGTGTCCTTCATGTAGCTCTACCACAGTAGACCAGATTGTGAAAATACCTGACAGCTGTTCTGGGACTGACACCAGCTTGTGTTGCAATGTCAGAGGTCTTGCACCGAGGATTCTCTTACACATTTCCTTTCTACAAGACGCTTTGTTCTTTCCGATTAATCGGGGCGATCTTGAGGTTCTTTACACTCTTTTTCCTCTCTTGTGACGTGTACGATCGCTCTATTGAGAGTAGAACGTGGTATTGGAAGATTTCCTGCTATTTTGCGTTGAATAAGACCATCTTCATGTTTACCCACGATTTGTTCTTGCAGAAATTATGATAGATCTGATTCCACTTTGGTTCGTGGCATACTTTAGTGCTGTTAGAGGCAATTTTAATGAGATATTCAAAGATATTTCAGCACTGTTCTTATCTGTAAATATAAATAAGCATATAATAATTTTAGGAAAATATTTACCTAAGTGACTATTTTTTCTCTCATGTCTATGTATATATATATATATATATATATGTGTGTGTGTGTGTGTGTTTGTGTGTATGTATGTATGTATGTATGTGTGTGTTTGTATGTTTGTATATATGTATGTGTATGTCTGTATGTGTGTATAACTGGACCTCCACTACCTTGTGAGCCAAGGTCTTTTAACCAATAAGGGCTCTGGAACTTCCAGGGTCTGGCCTGGTAGGTGTTCGGGGCACCACAGCTTGGACCCGGTCATCAGTGAATGTGCAGGACTATAAAAAGTTCATAGAAGTGACCATCTAGCATGTGCTGCTAGTTGCCCTCATGTTTGCTTCATTTGAGCCAGAGATATATAAAGTAATGGCAATACTCGAGAACGAGTTGCTGCCATCATGTGTATGTATGTATGTATGTATGCATGTATGTAGGTTTTTATGTATGTGTGTAAGTATGTATTCTTAAATAATACGACTATTTAAAAGTTTATTTTATTCAACCAACTATTGTACAAGCGATTATTCGAATTTTATTTAGTTTATCACTTATTACATTTGTTGAACATAAGCGCAAACAGATTTCTAAGGAAAGCAAAAACGCTGTAATTCCCTGTAAATACTTCAGATATTTTGTATATTTGCTGCTTGAGATTATGTAGCTCGTGCATTCAGTTAAAAGTGAATCTAACCTACTGCGCCGGTTTCATCATCAGATAACAAAATCTACACGCTATTAGTCGCGTGATCGACACCCTCTTAAAAATGTAAGCGAGTAAGGAAGGTTCAAATTCAGTTTCTGGGCTAAGCAATTGAGTAAAAAGAAAGAAAGAAAAAGACGCAGATGAGGAAGGGATGGCCCCCTTTTTTATTTTACCTTAAATAATGGATGAAACAGACACATTGAAAAGGACAGATCATATAAGTAGAGAAGATTGCTGTACGAAAAAGAAGACGGAAATATCAGTAGAATCCGAACAGCAAAAAATGGGAACAATCCTTTATCGTCTCATGTCAAATATTGATTTAACAAGATTCCCAATAAATAATTATTTTGAAGTGTGAAAATGCCTGATGGGAAGGAATAAAACAAAAAGATATAAAAGAATTAGTTTACATCAACTGCGACACGAAAAAGGTGTTTCTGCAGACAAATGTAAGTTTTATATATTTCATTAACAACAAGAAAGGAATTCAACCTCTATAACAGAATTTTAAATAACCAACGATAATCTACCAATAGTACACAATCGAGGGGTAACTCCATTAAACATACTGGAGTTACCACTCGATTGTGTAGCGCCAGCCCCTAAAACAGAAAACTTAAAAAATATCCCGTGTCTGATATTAATAGGACTATTCTTTAACGTATTGCTTTTTTATACAGAAAGATACTCACTCTTTCCAATTTATTGAACTAATTAACTCTAGTATTTTTTTGTCCTCGGAACTACCCACCGATGTACTGGAAGTTAAAACCCCACTTTCTCCTTATTGAATATATTTAGATGGTGTTTTTACTTTTCGGTTGAAAATAGAGTTTAAATCCGTAAGCACATGTTAGATTTTATCTTTGTTTTGCCTTAAATATTTTATCCTGTATTTTCATGTGACTAAAATATTGTAATTCGAACATGAAAATAAGTTGTATCCGGCTATTTCTTACTTATATGTTCAATGCTTTTATTAAGGCCCTAGTGTGTTTTGATAGATAATATGTTTTCGTGTTTTTTTTTGTTTTTGTTTTTTTAGATCCTTTACATCTTGAGTTAGCTCTGGATTTTATTATTATTTTATTATTAATATTATTATTATTATTGCGCGTTTGTTTTGTCGTCACAGCGAAGAATGGGTATTATATATATATATATATATATATATATATATATATATATATATATATGATTGCAACGTCTGGTCAGACGAGTGCCACTTCCTCAGACATTTAAAATCCATGAGCCCAAATGCCTGAGGAAGTATCTATACAAATATGATGTTACAGAGTCTTAGCTTTGTACGACAGCTAAGTCTCTCTCTCGGTTCAAAATGTTGAGATCCAGCAACAAGCAAGAGCAAGATAGCCAGCAACAAATTAAACTGCAGACCAGCTTAATGCGAGTAATGGTCTTCCGCTTTATGGTTTTTTAAATCAGAGATTTGCTTCTCCTTGAAAGGTTACCTTCACCACGGCTTACGGGAGCCCTCTCTACCCAAATATACATATACACACGCACAAATATACACGGTGCTAGTTGGCCGTTGACCCAGAAAAAGAGTTCATTCGCCCTTATATATATATATATATATATATATATATATATATATATATATATATATATATATATCTAAGCCGCAACCGAGTTTCATGGTAAACAACTGTTCGACACGTTATAACCGATCCGTAACAAAAGTAATCCACATACGCCTGCTCCGATCTTTTAGATCAGAGTGACACACTGTATACACGCCGATAATCAACACACGTACGTCTTGTCAAATCGACACGTGATCAACATCCAAGCACATTTGACAGGCATTGTCAAGATTGTTGCTTCTATAATGTTGTACATTCATTTTATCACTGCAGTCCATGTGCTATTACAAATTCTGAGTTGTTGTATATTTCGCAACATAAAAACAGGTACGCAAATTCTCATTTACAGTACATGTGGTGGCATTCCTTGCAAATCTAGGGTATTCAAAAATTCTGTTGGATAATTAACCACTTCATCTGCTCCCACAACAGTGTCGATGGTCTTGGATGTGACTGCCTCACTTGGAATTTTAAGCTGAATAATATCGTTAAGTTCATGGACCATTTTGTTTGGAGCTACAAGAATACCTCATTCACTCAGTCAACTGGAATTCTCATAACTAATTTGAATATCTAAAAAAAAAACTTTTTTACCAGCCCTTTTTTACGTAACTAAATTACAGAAGTTATGAGACAACTAAATTCGCCCTTAACTCGGATCAACCGGCACATTTCGAATGGAAGCCTATAACAATTAAACAACAGTCACTCGGATATAAGTGTGACACACAAAATGAATAACACACATGTTAACCTATTCATATATAGATAATTACCATTTATTAGCTCAAAAACTATTCAAGTAAAATTTCACTAAATTTGGCATTAAGCACCTTTAGGTGTATTGCATATATTAAAATTAAGAATACTAATCATAAAAGCTTACCAACCAATTGTAGAGAGTCCACTAAAAATTACTTTTTTTTTAGCTGTTACTAGAAAAAAATGTGACCTCTTGCTTTCTGCATTATGCTCAGATTGGATTGTTTGCATCAGGTAAAAGTGAGTTTAAAAAGTCAGTTAAATTTAAAAAAATAGAAATAAATTCAAATTAAATTTCTTTCTGCTTGCTTTTTCTCTCTACGAGTCAAATAGTATTACTACCCTACTGATATTTCCTTTTTTATATGATGGACTGTTCCAACCTTGTTATTCTTTCCTTTTTTGTTACTTTGACTGTTATTAAAACATTTCTCTGTGGATCGATCATTCTGCAACTGGACGCGCATGTTTTGAGTTAAGTCTCATGTTTTCAAATAGCACCAAAAAGCAGAGTATTTGAGGCAAGTATTTATTTGAGGAATTGCAGTTAACGTTTATCTGAAATCTCCTACAAGCAGTATTACTGCATTCCTAAATGGTCTGACAACTCTTGCAAGAATCAATCAATAGCCTCAAGCAATATTTTGTGCGCCATTGTGTATTCATCCCAAACAATAAGTTTGCATTTCTGCAATAATTTTCCACGCTGGATGTTTTGAAGATATTCAACATGGGAGTTTTGAAGAACTAAATGTTTAATAGTAATTTAAAAGCAGAAATAGCAGTTCTTCTACCTGATAGTAAGGTCCCAGATATCCCGCATGAAGCAAGACCTAAGGCTATGTCATTTTGTTATCGAATAGCTGTCAAAATCAATTTAATTAGAAAGGTTTTACCAGTTTCTCCTAGTGCTGTTCTAATTAGCAGTAATTTTCAAATAACTTTCCATTCTCACTGTAAGTAATTTAAGTGACTTAACCAGGATTTTCCATGTTTTGCGAATGTCTTATTCACAATAAGTAAATTAAGTGACTAAAATAGGATTAATACATGTTTAGGCAATATCTTAATCACTGTAAGTCATTTAGGAGATTAAAATATGATGTATCGATGTTTTAGCAATGTCTGTTTCAATGTAAGTAATTTAGGTGACTAAAATAGAAAAGAGAAAGAGAAAGGGAATTAGAGAAAGAGATAGAGAGATTGAGAGAATGAGAGATAGAGACAGAGAGAGAGAGAGAGAGGAAAGCCAGCGAGAGAGAGAGAGAGGAAAAGAAACAGGGGGATGAGAACGACAGAGGGGAAGACATATAGAGGAAGTGGGATTGAGAAGTGGGGCTCAAAGAGAGATGGACAGGGGGTAGAGAAAGAAAGATAGAGAGCTAAGGAGAGAGAGATGGAGGAAAGCTGGATGAAGAGAGAGATAGAGCGAGAAAGAGAGAGTGTGTGAGAGAGAGAGAGAGAGGGAGAGGGGATGAGAAACAGTGGATGAACTACACTTTACTGTTTTTGTCCTCGATCAGTGGAGAAGAAATCTTTCTAGATTGAGGCAATTTTAATTTATGTTCCATATCCAGAATACCCTTTTTCGAGAGGTAGATTTTCCACACATTAAAAGCTGACCTTGTGTCTTACTTTGCCATCATGGGGAGGCAAGTAAATAATGATAGAGTAAAAACGAGAGAGAGGGAGAGATAGAGAGAGATAGAGAGTGAACGTGGAACTAAAAAATACACCGCCAATAATTGCTATTCGGTTGCATTACATTAGTAAGAATGATTTTTCAAAATATAATTATATATATATATATATATATATATATATATATATATATATATATATATATGTAGTAAGTTATAAAATATATATGGCAATAAATATATACACACAGACCACTAAAGCAATGAATACGTGATTGGTAAACACAAACAATATATCGGCAAGTTCAGTTATCAATAGCCACTAGTCGTTTACGCTTCTCACACAGTTGTATTGCATCGTTTGAAATAAAATTTAAAAATATAATTTATTTTTTGATGTTGCAATGCGCTTGTGTAGGAATGTTAGTTTAACGTTTAAAAAGACTGACCACTAAAGCAACGAATACGCGATTGATAAAAAAAAAGAAGTTTTTTTACGCATGTGACTAGCAGCAAAGTCACAATCGATATATTTCGGCATTTTTCGAGATATAGGATATTATTATTATTATTATTATTATTATTATTATTATTATTATTATTATTATTATTATTATTATTGTTATTATTATTATTATTATTATTATTATTATTATTATTATTATTATTATTTGGTAAATTAAATAGATGAAAAAAACACATAAAACGAAATAGCAATATTATCGCTCAGAAAAAAATGACGAAAAATTATTCTCATTAAACAGTTAGATATAACTTTAATTCCTCATTTTTCATTCATGATATATATATATATATATATATATATATATATATATATATATATATATATATATATAATTTTAGTCCTTCATTAAATTTAAAAAATTATGACGTGAAATGTTTAAATTTCAAATCAAAATGTTTATTGTTTTGTAAGAATTTTTATTATTTTGTAAGCAAAGAATACATTTTAAATATTATAATTCCTTATCCTATAGGATTTCGATGTCTACCTTCTCTTCAGAGGAGAAAATACGAGCTGCGTGCAATAAGTAAAGCGCCTGGCCCACTTCCAGTTGTCTGATCTAGCTAAAATTTTGCATGTGCAATGACTTATGTCTCTAGACCTTATGTGGCAAATTACAGCTCTGAACGAATTGTGGTTTCTGTTTTACAGGTGTGAAATGGAGCCTGTGTAATGTCGAGCAGTGATCCGGTTTTTGTATTTAAAGGACGCACACCACAGAAGACTTTTGATTAAATGAAAAACATTTATGGTGATAATGCCCCATCATATGACCTTGTAAAACGCTGGCATCGTGAATTCAAACATAGCCGGAAGTCTGTGGAAACAGCTCCCAGACCTGGTGGCCCCTCTTCTGCCATTGATGAGGCATATGTCCGTCAAGTTGAGGCTGTCATTTTGGAAGATAGGCGCATTACTATTCGCCAAATAGCCCAAAATGTCAAGATTAGTACAGGGTCTGTGGAAACTATCATTCATGACCATTTTCATATGCATAATGTGTCTGCCAGATGGATTCCCAGGTTGCTCACATCATTCCAGAAGCGAGAACACGTCTAGTGCTCGTGGATGAATTTGGAGATGTGCAAAGAAGATGAGTCAAAATTTTTCAAAAGACTGATTACACAGGATAAAACCTGGGCCAATCACTATGATCCAGAAACCAAAGCCCAGCTAATGCAGTGGAAGCACTTGGACTCGCCACCTCCAAAGAAGGCAAGGGTGCAGCCCTCCGCTGGCAAGGTCATGCTCACAGTCTTCTGGGACCAGGAGTAGTGATGACAGATTTCCTGGCAAAGGGTGCCACAATTACAGAAGCCTATTATGCTTCACTGTGGAGGGAATAAAGGGAATCTATCAAAATCAAGAGGCGGGAAAAGATCAACAAAGGTATCCTGTAGGACAACGCTCCGGTCCACATCTCCCATGTCGCCAGAACAGAAGCACGGGCATGTGGTTATGAAATACTCTCCCATCCTCCCTACTCTCCTGACGTTGCACCCTCTTACTTGCACCTCTTCCCAGCAAAATAGCCCAAGCGTTTCCCAGATGATGCAACCCTGATTTCTGAAGTCACGCCGTGGTTGGAGGACCAACCTGGGGTTTTCTACAAAAACGGTCTCCAGAGCTGCATCACACGATAGAAGAAATGCATAACTCTGGGTGGTTCCTATGTAGAGAAAAGGCTAATAACTGTTCCAATTTTCGTTGCTCTACTTCTATGGGAAGTGGGTCAGGGGTATTACTTATTGCACGCCCCACGTATTAGCAAATAGATATAACGGTTTACACCTAATTTGCTAAAGTCAGTGAGACATGGAAAATCACAAATAAAAGTTGTTTAAGTATTTAAATGTCATAGAGTAAGGGAAGTTAATGAAAAGGATATAAAAATTCACATCCGAATTGCATGGTAAAATTCTAAATGAATGTCTTTGATATCAGTGTGGTAAAATGATCCATGGGTAGGATTCTAACACTGTTTCCTTTTCATTTTCGTATGGTCTATGATCGTTTTCTTTTTTTTTTTTTTTTTGCATTTTTCCTTTTAATATCCTAAAAATGTCCTCTGCTATATGGACGAAACGTTGATCATTTCATAAATTCATTCGGTTTTTCTTTTTTCGAAACAACATTTTACAGTCAACGGATAAAAAAAGGCACAAGGCCCCAGTGTTTTGATGTGGTGTTTTGTATATCTTAAATTAGTTATGACCAAAGTTTCATTTCATTTGGAAAAAAACACAAAGAAACGGGGCCGAATTAGAGTTGGGGCCCGTTTTTTGGGGTCACCCTATATATATATATATATATATATATATATATATATATATATATATATATGTGTGTGTGTGTGTATGTGTATGTGTGTGTGTGTGTTGAATAGCAGGGGACTCATATTAATAGATGATGCAGAGAGTTCATATTAGGGCACATATATAACAATGATGATGGAGAGAACAGGAGTGAAGACATTTATACTGTTCTGGGATTGTTGAGACTTCATATATATACTGACTGGAGATGCATATAAGTTCTTAACACAGAGGAGGGTAGATTCATATTCTTGTTAGGGTTACACAGCGTTCGTCATAAGATGTTTAACACATTAGCTTTTGGGTGTTGAAAGATGACACATGATAACAGTTTTACAAAAGCACACAGATTATTCTTTATTCATTGTATCGGTCGAATGCTGATGACGTCAGGAATTAAAATTTGTATTTACATGGTTAATCTTCTATTCTTCGCTTCCAAAGGGTCAGCTGACTGCCAACTGACTGACTCTCAACTCTCTCTCTGACTAACTCTCTAACTGACTCCCAGACTGACTAACTCTAGCTCTTGTATTGAGTTCTCCTTCGCTATGACGTCAGAAGTGTGTTTTCCAAACGTGACCAATTCACGTGGCTATTCACACACTTTTGACAAGAAAAGAATCCTCAACATATTACTCTAACCTATTTTTAACAATATATTTTTAATTTGTATCATTTATTCATTTTGGCTGACCTTTTTAACATTCCGATTCCAAAGAAAACGAACAATAAATTATTTTTACCATGTAACCAATATCTCTAACATTCCAATTTGCTTACAAGGTTCGAGTCTCGGCTTATGCTAATCTGATTTTCACCTACCTAATACTTTTTTTATTTACATGGAAAGAGGAAAGTCTGTCCCTGTAACACACACATACAATATATATATATATATATATATATATGATGAAAATGATGGAAATAGTATTCCGACCAAATAGAGAAAATAAAAAGGAACAAACCGTATTATGTGTTCATCAACGTTTCGTCTTTATTTCGAGACTTTCTCTGGATGAATGAGATTAAGAAACAAAAAATTCCAGTGCAAAATATTTGAAAATGTTTCACGTGCACAGTGTGACGCAGTTCTATTTCAGAGAAACGGAAAAAAAGACGTTGGAAATTCAAAAAGGAGGGGGAGGGCTGGCGCTGTTAAAAAGAAGAAATTTTAGTGACGTCATATAGTCGTTAATGTAATTTTAAAACTATGAACGCAAGTTAATATTCTTATTGGGAAAAATATATATATATATGTGTGTGGGTGGGTGTGTATATACATATATATATATATATATATATATATATATATAGAGAGAGAGAGAGAGAGAGAGAATGTTTCGCCATTACAAGACATATCAGCACGATTAGATATGTAGTAAGTATATCCCCCACCAGGATTCGTACGTTATATAGGTATATACTTTTGGATCTACGTCTGTGTCTTTGCGCATCCAACAGTAAAAGGTTAATCAGAAACAGCGAAATGAATGCAGCTCTCTTTTGGGCTTCAGAATTACATCTCTATTTTAAACTACCCGGAAAATACAGCTGTTGTAAGTGAACCGAACGTTATTGAAATGTGTGGTTGGTTGCCTTTCTCTTCGACCACCTTCATCTTTTTCTGTATGGAAGAGTGCAACTCCCATCGCTCTGCTCGCAAACACACACTTGTAAATACATTTTTTCTCTCTCTTCGGATGAAATGTCCCCGCTTATCCATTTATAGTAGATATTTGTGAACAAATCAATGATGAAGGAGTAAGCTTCTATCGGAAATTAAATTTGATGCCATGTCAATGATCTGTGGTAAAAAATAAATCATATTTACATATACATATATAAATAGATATACTCGTAGGGTTGAACTAAATAAACATTATCTATATATTAATACGATAGCCTGTGTGTTATTTTCTGTGTCACGCTTACATCAATGTCGTTTAATTATTTTGTACTTCCATTTCTTGTCATAAATAATTTTACCAAGAATTATTCGTAAGTTTTTGGGTTCGGTTTCGATTATACTTGATAGAACTTAAGTCATCTATTTTTTTATAAATAATTTTATCAAGAATTCTTCATAAGTTTTGGTTTCAGTTTCGATTATGGCAGAAGGAACTAAAGTTATATATATATATATATATATATATATATATATATATATATATTAATAAATTTGTATTTCGGTTTCGATTAAAGCTAATACACCCAAGTCATATGGACGCATTTTTTTTTAATTTTAAAAGCGCAACTTTATAATATATAAAAAGTTAATGTTCTATATATAGAACATTAACTCTATAATAATATATACGAAATCTGCAAGAATTAAAATATCATATTTAACCGTACTTTACGACCAGGCTTTGCCGGGCGTTAGTGCATGCGTAGATAAATACTTTTGCAATTTTGACACAAAACCTACAATAATATCAGAGCGTCTCCATTCACACTGAACATCTACAGAATGCCAACATTACCGATGAGTAGGACTATGACAACATGTTATATGTTTTTAGATGGAGTGATGTGGTTCTTGATTGATTAACTGTGTCGAATATATACTCTAGAGTCAAAATAATGATAAGAATATTCTCTTGTCGTAGCATTACATATGAATGAGTCCCTTGTGGAATTTCCAAAGTCCCGCTAGCGATGCATTAAAATACCATCGTACTATATGAACTGTTTCCATTCTACATTATAATCATACACGAATATAAATTTTGAAAATAAAAAAAGATGAAAAAAAATGTCCTACTTGAAGCAAACAATTGATTTCGTTGAGATTTTACAGATTTTTAATTTTGAAACTTAGAGATTTACGATGAAAACTATTAGTTTGATGCAAAAAATAATTATTTTTGCACCAACCTAATAAATAGTCTACATACAAATTAATGTTATAGATATAACTTGGATTTTATATTTCCGACTAAAGCGCTGATGGTATTAATTGCATGATAACAAATATTTCAAACCGTACACGGGGTGGCCCACTTAAAATTAGCCCTATATCTCTAATCTTTCTCTTAACAACCAACTGACACCACCAGACAGCATGCAATTTTTTTTCCAAGATGGCGCTACCTGCCACACGTCTTACAGATCACTAACACGAGTACACTGTAGAGAATAATGTACAGAAACGAGTGTTTACCGAGGCTTTATCTGATTTACCACTAATATAACGCTAGTATAGTGTGTATCTGGCAATATCTAATGAACTCTCAGAATCCAAACCTTAAGATGGCATATGACCATTAAAAAACAAAAGGCAATAAAATTACCCCAATCTCAAACCTGGCCAAACTTTTAGGACAAATTTGTCTTACAAATGACACAGAAACAAAAACAGATCTACAATCCAAAATAATCGACAAAAATACGCGGGGACTTAACTGGAGAAATGAGCCAATCAAGAGCGTGCTAATGATTTCCACGATGATCTATCACGGAGATATGCATGCATATATACATACATACATTCTCTTGCTCGTCCGTCGAAGTCGACGATGACCAAGGTATCAATCAGTTCGGCGTCGGGGGTCGGTGGGTCCTGAGATGGCTGATGAGGCCAATCCGTGCTCGGCAGTCTCTTTCACACTCTGGACATGTGAAGGCGGTATCGGCAGGCTGTGAACCGGCAGCTCTCTCCTTCCTCCTCTTGCGCTTCTGCTGGTCGTGGGTCATGCGTTGATCCTCTGCCCTGTCGGCTCCCAGGCTGATGGCGCAGTGCCAGGCAGAACGTTCCGCAGCGCGACTGTCCCAAGATTGGGGGCTGATGTCAAAGTCTTTGAGGGAGGTTCTCAGGACTGCACGGTCGGCCAGCCCGTTGCCTGCACCCCCTCGCTGCTTCGGTCGAGTGGAGTACGATCAGTTTCTGGGCCGCCTGTGTGCAGGTTTACAGCTACAGCTCCCAGTGATTTCCACACCTGCTGCTTTGCCCCTCGCCCATCGCCACAGGGCTTGGTGTTGACGCAATGTTTGACACTCTGAATTGCGCTGGATTTGGATAATAGTGCGGGGGACTTGCGCTGTATCGGCCTCACTCTCTCGTCCTGTCCCGCCCAATTCCAACGGCAAGACATAGTCGAGGCGGCTGGGGACGAACAAGGGTGCAGGAGCTGCCGGAGGGAGGCAAGTATGCCATCCAACCGCCTACGGGGCCCACTCCGTCGTTTCTGTCGGGGTTGCTCCCCTAGCCTTATCCATTTCCATGGCTCTCACAAGGCAGTGAGGCCATTTGACCCATGGCTGGGATAGGGATTGGTAATGTGTCATGGTACATACATACATACATACATACATATATATATATATATATATATATAGAGAGAGAGAGAGAGTGAGAGAGAGAGATAGATAGATAGATAGATAGATAGATAAACGAATGTTT